>NW_022605210.1:0-9895 GCF_008692095.1 Etheostoma spectabile | reverse complement strand
AACAGGAAATATGCCTTTTGAAAGGAGTGAGTGTAACTTGAGTGTACATTGTCCGATTGCCTCAAAACTTTCCAGGTTTCATCAGAGTCGCCCCTGACGACCTCTACACGCCAAAATTCACTCAAAGTCATAGCGCCCCCTAGTGCAACAGGAAGTAGTTCAAAAAGACAAGGTGCTGTACTTTAACGAATCCTCCTAGAGACTTCATCCGATCAACTTCAAACTTGGTGTGTGTCATCTCAAGATGTGAAGATGAAAAGTTATAAAAATAAAACTTTTCGTCAAACGGTGTGGGCGTGGCATGGCGGCCATTGAGTGTTTAGCGAGACAGAGAAATGCCTGTGATACAGTGTACGTTGTCGTATCTGGTTCAACTTTTCAGGATTCATCAGAGTCCAGGCCTGACTACATCTACACGCCTATATGGACTTTTGGAGATAGCGCCACACCTGGCAACAGGAAATAAGCCTTATATGACAACTTTATCCGATTACATGAAACCTAGAATGTGTGGTCTACATGTGATACTGAGGCGGCCCCTATATTATGACCACGCCCAGTCACCAGGGCCACGCCCCCTTTCATAACATTTGAACCGTTTAACGTACAGTCTTGTGTGAGGTGTCATTGAATCAGCAGAGACTTCCTTTTTCAGTGGTGATGTTCGACCCGCCCCATATGATGCGGCCACGCCCCTTTTCACAGATAATGACCTGTATGACGTATAGGCTTGTGTGAGGTATCGAGGAACTCAGCAGAGAGTTCCTCTTTCATTCTTGATGTTAGACCGCCCCCCTATGATTTTCAGTGTATGAATGACGTGCAAATGAGCGGTCGCAAGGAGAGGCGTGCCAGTAACCCCGACTCGCGCAGGTTAGCGAGGGCCTCCATCGCTGCTTGCAGCTTTAATTAGGGCCGAGCGCCGACAGGCGGCGAAGGCCCTATTGGAACTGAAGGATTATTCTTTATTCTTTATTTTCCGTCAAATGAATTGCCTTTTGGAGACTTATCATATTCAAAACTCACCAAATTTGGCGGTCGCATCAAGTCTGGTGAAACTTTACGTATTTTAATGGTTTCGGGAATAGGCGCACAAAAATGGCTCGCTAGCGCCACCTACAATATTATGAAAATTTAGCCCCTGCACTGCGTTTAACGTAGAGTCACGAAACTTGGTACACATATGTAGCATGGCAGGGTGGACATAAAACTCCATTGTAGCCCCCCCCTAAACCCAACAGGAAGTCCGCCATTTTGTTTTGAATGTTCGAAATTAGTGCGATTTTGCCCATTTCCACATGTCGTACTTTAACGAACTCCTCCTAGAGCTTTTAACGATGTTAACGATGAAAAGTTATTAAAAGAAAAACTTTTCGTCATAGGCCGTGGCGGGGCGGCCATTTGTGCGATTCGCCACCGAAACAGGAAGTGGGTGTCGCTTGAGCGTAAGTTGTCTGATTAGCTCGAAACTTTTCACGATTTATCAGGTCCGCCCTGACGACATCTACACGCCGCTATTGGCTCAAAGTCATAGCGCCCCCTAGTGGCAAAGAAGTAGGCCTAAAAGACAAGGTGCTATACTTTAACGAACTCCTCCTAGAGATTCATCCGATCATCTTCAACTGGTGTGTATCATCTTAACATGTCAACGATGAAAAGTTATTAAAGAAAAACTTTTCGTCATACGGTGGGGGAGGGCATGGCGGCCTTTTGGGTGTTTAGCGATGAAGATGAAATTGCCTGGAACTACGTGTACGTTGTCGTATCTGCTTCAAATTCCCACAATCACCAAGAGTCCAAGCTGAGGACACCTACAGGCCAAATAGGACTTTGGAGATAACGACCATCTGGCAACTGGAAAATATGCCTCATAACAGGAAGTGAGTGTACTTCAGTGTACATGTCCAATTGGCTTGGAACTTTTCAGGATTCATCAGAGTCCACCACTGGAGACATCTACATGCCGAAATTCGCTCAAAGTCATAGCGCCCCCTACTGGCATCAGGAAGTAGTTCTAAAAGACAAGGTGCTATACTTTAACGAACTCCTCCTATAGATTTCATCAGATTGACTTCAAATTCAGTGTGAGTCAACTTAATATGTTGAAGATGAAAAGTTATTAAAAGAAAAACTTTTCGTCAAACGGTGTGGGCGTGGCATGGCGGCCATTTTGAGTGTTTAGCAATCACTGTGAAAGTGGCTGTAACTACAGTGTACTTTGTCGAATCTGCTTAAACATTTTTACGAATCATCAGAGCCCGCCCCTGACGACATCTACACGCCGAAATTCGGTCAAAATCATAGTACCCCCTAGTGGCAACAGGAAGTAGGCCTAAAAGACAAGGTGCTGTACACTGAAAAAAAGGAGACTTGCCAACTCTTGGATTTATGTAAATGTCTTGGATGCATTTAACACAACTGCCTCATGTTTTAAAGTTAAACGTAACTATAAAGTGTAGAAACTACATAATATACAGAGAGGGTACGCAAATTTGTTCCAATCATGTTGGGATGAAGTGAGTAAATAAAGAAGCGATGTAATTCTCGTGATACCACACGCGATCTCGTCTGGCGCGCTTTACATTGTTGCTAGAAGAAGGCAACTGTCACTTCAAAGGATCGTCGTCTGTACTCCACGCCATTATTCGTTCGGTAAGTATATGGATTTGCTAATAAAATATTGTTGTTAAAGCTCAGCCAAAAGTAATTCATATCTTGAGAGTCACTACGTAACGTTTAATAAGGACCGTGAGTTTATTTGCTCGCGCTATTTTCTCACCATGTTTCATTTGAATTAGCTAGCTAGTTTTGTGAGCGGGACCCGTTCATGTTCAATTTAACTTAGCTTAACTTTGCGGTGCTCATTAGTCTGTTTCTGTTAGTATTGTTTTGCCAACTGACTGTTAAGTTACATTGTGTGCTAACTGCACCGTGACCGTACCGTAGCGTTAGTGAGATTTGTCCATCGAGCAGCCTTTGCTAGTGTTTCAGCGACGTTAAGTTATCCCCCCCCCCCCCCCCCCCCCAACCCCCCCCCCACCCCACCAATGAAACATGAAGAGACCGGAGACGGAGAGGAATTGAAAAAGGACACATTGACGGTTGCTCTGTCTGAAGCAGTGGTAGTAAAAATCATGTAGTGATGGCGTACCACTAATTACGTAGCCTACAAAATGGAAACTTTCTCTTTGTGGGACACAAAGTTTGCACAGTCAGCCCAGTGTTTGAACATGGAACATGGTTAGTCTCTGTTCTCATTAGAGAAGGCAATAATCACATAATTATTTGATATTTTACAATGGTTTATGCAGTGTACCTAAAAAAAAAACCTGCCAGTGAGTGTACATCTAATGTATGTTTATTGAAATACAGTTTTGTAATGCCTAAATTATTTTTTCCTGTTTTGCAGCAGAGTGACAGATAAACTCAATATATCACCTGGAGTGAGCTGATTGATCGTGGGCTCAAGTTTTTGTGGTGGACCAGGACATTATATTTGCTCTTATAGTTACTGTAATTATGTATATATTTTAAAATTAAAATGTGGCCTGCTCAAACCATTTTTCCAGGATCTCCAACCCTACGTTTTATTTCTTGTTTCCACATTCACAGTGAATGGTGCTAGAAGTGTTCCAGTGACAGAGTGAATGTGGCAATGCAAGACCTGCCCTAAAGTTTACAAGTAGGTCCCATATTCTCTAAGCACTATCGAGTCAGACATAGACATTATGGGAATAACAATCGCATTCCATGTGTGCATGCAAGCTGCCCATGCACTTTTAGAACGTGGAATGCACTGTTAATTCATTTGAATAGATGTCATGTTATTAAAACTAGTCATCAGTCAGAGAAATGTACATTTAGTTGCCATTTGTGTTCTTGTAAGGATCTTGTGTCTGCGAGGGATTACTGGACTCACGTTAATTCACATTTGAAGAAAGAGGTTGTAACGTGTATGTTCTTGGATTGCAAATTTCAAAACAAACGTCTTAGGATCTTTTAAATCCCACAAGAGCAGAAAACACAGGTCTTTTTACTAAAAGATTTTAAACCAGGAATTGTAGTATCAGCCACCCTCGCTTCCCCAGAATCTGCTTCAAATACATCTGATGATGACATTGGTGAGGATGCTCACTCGGTAGCAGTACTGGTGCTCTAAATGACCTCCCAGATATAATAGAGCACAGTTGGCAGCAGCTTGTTAAAATTACAACATTTTCCCATGTACCAAGCAGAGCAATCAATGATTTTTGGTAGAACTTCAACATTAACTGGCTGTCTATCAAAATCTCATGCTGAAGGTGTTCTAGTAGACATTTTTCAGAAGCACAAGCTCCAAGTGACAGAGCTGTCGTAGATGAAATAATCTCCTCTGTGGCACAGCAAATCCTTTAAATAAGGCCATCAAGAAGGATGGCCCTTTGAGTTCTGCTTATCAATGTAAGCAATATTACAAGGCAAATTTAAAGTTGTTGAACCACTTGAATATTTTTAGATGCAAAAGAGAACAAAACATTCCAGGTCCCCATCCTACAATCCCTGCAAGTGCTGCTGAGTAGGAAAGATATTGTGGACAAGATAGTTTGTAATCACAAAACACAAAGGGACACAGAGACTGGAAAAGAAATTTTGTACAGGTCTTATAAAGATGGTCTGCATTTTAAGGAAAATGTTTTGTTCAGGGGAAGAACTAAGTTTATCCATAACTTTGTATGCTGATGACTTTGTGGTCTGTAACCCTTTGGGCACCTCCCGCAAAACCCATAAACTTTGTGCTGTGTATTGGGTACTGAGTAACCCCCCAGGGTCTCATTCTAGTTTGTCCTCAATTTTCCTGGCCATTTGTGTAAAACAGACAATGTAAAGTCATTTGGTTATGACAAGGTTTTAGAGCCCCTAATACGCGACCTGAGGACTTTGGAAATTGATGGCATTTTTGTCCCACAACTGAACAAATCACTGAAGGGCACAGTGCAGACTATTGCTGCTGACAATTTAGGAGCACATGGAATAGCAGGTTTTGTGGAGAACTTTGCAGGGCCCTACTTTTGTCGTTTTTATACAGCACCAGCTTCAGATATTCAGTTGCATGGGGTTAGGTCAGGAACTTTCAGCCTCAGAACAAAAGAAACCCATGAAACCCATGTCAGAGCAGCACTAGATAGTGGCAGTAGCTGTTTTGGAGTAAAAAGAGCCTGTCCTTTTACTGGAGCACTGTCTCATTTCATGTTGTCAGTGGCTACCCTCCTGACATTGTGCATGATCTTTTTGAAGGCATTGTGCCTGTTGAAATAGCACAGTGCCTCACATTACTAATATCAAAGAAGTATATCACCTTGGATGGACAGACAAAACCAATAAGCCTCATACTTTGCCACAAAATCTTTCAAGCAGGAAAACCATAGGGGGCAATGCCCATGAAAATTGGAACTTGTTAAGATTGCTCCATTTCTAATTGGCCCCAAGATTCTGAACATGAGCCAGTATGGCAGGTCTTGGGATCTAAAAAAGATTGTTGAGCTAGTGGTTGCCTCAGTTCACAGTGAAGAGTCTATTGCTTACCTTGAGAGCAAAATTTCAGATCATCAACAAAGGTATCAAGAGGTGTTCCTAACACAAAATTGCTGCCCAAACACCATTACATAGAACATTACCCACAACTGATACAGCTTTTGGGGCCTCTCGTGGGACTTTGGACCATCAGGTTTGAGGCAAAGCACAGTTTCTTTAAAAAGTTTATAAAAACACACCAGTTGCTTTAAAAATGTGCCTCTGTCTCTGGCTGTGAAACATCAGATTATGATTGGTTATCTTGTCATCACCAAATATGATAAACCGTTGCTGGAAGTATCAGATGTATCTACTGTCCATTAGATGTTTGAAGGAAGCGCTAGCTCAAGCTTTTAAACAGAGAGATCCTGATGTATCTGAAATAAATCTAGCAAAAAACATTTGGAGCAAGGGAATAAATACAGACCAGGTATGATAGTGGCATATGGTTCTGAGGGTGGCTTGCCTGAATTTGGGGAAATCCATCAAATATGCATTTTGCAGCAGAGACTATTTTGTGTTGAAACTACTGTGTGGATGGTATTGTGAGCATTATGGAGCCTTTCAGCTGACTCCATCTCCAGCACGAGAACTTGCTCTTGTCGAAATCTCCGAACTGGTTGATGAGTATCCAGCTGCCTATGTAGTTGGGGGTGTGCGGATGGTGACCTTGAAGAGATCAGTCTGTCTGTTCTGGTAAGGTAATGTAAAAATCATTGTGCCTACAGTGCATACAGTCTTTAAAAGGAGGCCCAGGGTTCTCATGGAATCCAAATTCCAGCAAAAGCTAATATTTTATATATACACACCTCATCCTTCTTTTGTCCTCTCTGCTCTTCTTCCTTCCCTTTCTCTTCCTCTCCTACTGCTCCAATGAAACCCAATCACTAAAAGATCTGTTTTTTTTATTTTTATCAAAAGGTTTTTGCATTTTAAAGTAAATTAAGGAAATTGAACAAATTTATATGGGAATGTTTTGGAAAAGTTTGAAAAATGAATGTATGGAAACCTGGAGAGCACTCGTTTTCAATTCTGTTTTGAGCCTGTAGCCACTTCATCACTCCTCGGTATCCTGTGCTTTCCTCTGAATGATATGGGGATATGTTTGATTACTCCGTGTTTACATGATTATGGGATTGGCAACATCATGCACTCATGACTGTGATGAAAGGATTAGTAGGACTGTGTTGGGGAACACTAGAAGACAGTGTAAAAAAAAAAAAAACATTGTCTTCTGCTGTCACGTACTAATGTGCATGGGGAAACCTGGACACACTAACTGGTGTTGTGGTATGTGTTTGATATTAACCCAATTTCTTCTACACTTTTGACAAATTCATGTTGGCATGTCTGTGTTTCTTTCACAGTTAAGTTTCAGATTATTTAAAGTATTAGTGTTTAACAGTAAAACATGAGATTTGGTGATTAACAATACCTTGTGTTATAAAACTGATTCTAATGAGATTCTTATTCTTTCCTAACAGACAGTCAAGTGAAACCATGACAACTCAAGCTGTTCTCAGAGTCATCCTTGGACCAGACAGTAGTCAGAGGCTCATGTTTTCTGCTGGTCTTCCTTCAACTGTGGCTGAACTAGAGACTACGTAAAGATTCAGTGTAAAATAATGGAACCCTTCCGACTGCAGTTCATGGACACACTTTTTGGCAACGAGTTTGTGAACTTAACTTCAATGGAAGAAATACAAGACAAAGCGACACTTAAAGTTGTAGACATCCTGTCAACCTCAAGACCAAGGTGAACCCGTTTCTCCTTTTCATCAACCAGTGCTCCTGATGACACCTCATCCTGTTCTGGTGACAGCACCATGATTCTTTCATCTTCAGAGTCTACGTCATCACGGGCTTCATGGCCAGATTTGTTCTGTGTTCCCGTTTCACATACGATGCAGAAATTAAGCTTCAGAAGGCCCATGTAGCTTTCAAAGAAAACGGATGCTGCTGATCCCTGATCCAAAGCTGAAGTCCGACATATTAGAGGGGTTGATTCAGGAGATAGTTAAGTACCAGTCTATCTCACAAGCAGTAAATTGACGAAGTTGCAGAGGCACTCATCCTGAAGCATCCATGTTTAAAAGAAAAAGGCTCACCCTCTGGCTACGAAGGATGGAAGATGAGCCTCAAATACAAGCTATCAAACTACCGCACACATCTCCGAAAAGTAGGATGTCCTGAAGTATGCGTGAATTCTTAATGAAATATAAACCAGCTGAGAAACGTTCCCCTGCTTTTGATGTAAGAAACCAAAGAGGGGTGAGGTGGAATACTGCCCCTCTTTTCCACTAGGAGAATGTGCCCAGTCCTTGGAGAAGATGAGGGTCGAACTCCTTTCAGATGTCAAGATGCGCAACAAAACAGAGAGACAATAAGGGCTAAAATGGACAGAACATTTGCATTAAGAAGACAAGAAGTAATTGTGAAGCTCCATGATCAGCAATGTACAAGAGAGATGGCCAGCTTTTTGATGCAATGGAGGTAATTTAAAAAATAATGCCCTGACTAGTTGTATAGACAATGTGTTCATGTGTAAAAGTAATGCTCGACCTCATTGGGATGTTTCAAATATTCATAGCAGAGCCCAGATGATTAATCATGCACAGTGCACGCAATGATATGGCGGGCAGGTGTAGATTTGATGTTAGAAATGTCTTCTAAAATCTGTGGGCGGTGCCTTTATCAAACAATATTTTCATGTTTCAGATAAACGCGGAGTTTAAGGCATCAAACCATGCTCTACAATCAAGGTTTCTGTCGCAGCTTGACCTTCTCTCTGAAAGATTCCTGAGAGTGTTTGCAAAGCGAGCGGGGGAGTACGGCAAAAGCTGAAAGACATAGCTGCCATGATGACAGTAAGAACCTTAACTTTAAATTGTTTAACTAAAAATGGTGTGCATTGCATTAGGTCAGTAAAATATGTATTTGCAACCATTGCAGAGCTCAACTCCCTTTACCTGTGAGTAGTTTCCACTGAAAAGACCTAGTTGTGTTTATCATGCATTCACTGTCGATGTGAGGATTTTTCTCTCTCTCTCTCGTCGTCGTGCTACTGAAAATTTGAGTTCAATAATCTCTATTTTCTTTGTTATATTCTAAGGATGACATTGATGCCAGAAGAGAGTCCCTCATTAAAGGACTCTGTGTTACGGTACGGCAGGGTGGAGGACCCAAACGCAGAGAACAGGAGAGGCAAGAGCAGGTACAAACGGGGTTATTTAAACAGTACAGGACAAGACTGGGAACAGGAAGGTCCAAAAACCCGGGGAATCAAAACACAGGAAAATCCAAAAAAAACACAAAGGGCAAGAAGTCCAAAACCAGGTCCAGGGGAAGATAAAGGTCCAAAAGACAGGAAAACAACGCGGAACAACTCACAGTGAATGTGGCAGAACAGCTGGACGTAGACACAGACTTCTTCACAAGACACAAGGATCTAACAAGAGGCAAAGGGAACACAGGGGTTAAATACATGAGGTAATGAGGTAACGGGGAACAGGTGAGACATCAGGGGATCACATTAGGGGGGGGCTGGACAATCAGACAAACAAAGTGAAGCTAGACAGACAAGGCAAGACACGACAGGAAGCTGACTACCAAAATAAAGCGGAAAGTAGAGTAGAACAAACAGGCAACAGGGGAGCAAGACAGGGCCAGTAACACAGGACACAGAGGAAAACAGACAAAAACACAAGGAGGCCAAAGGAAGGGAAATATACAACCAACAAAAACCCCAAACCACAACAGTACCCCCCCCAAAGACAGATCCCAGATGTCAAAAACCTAAACAAAAACCCAAAAGAAAACAGAAAACAACACCAGTAAGGGCGGAAGACACTGGAAAAGAGGGGTCCAAGGGACGGAGAAAACTAGGGGACAGAAGGAAACCCGGAGCAGGGGGACAAGGGCATGGGGGAGCACGGACAAAGGAAGCCAGAACCGGGAACAAGGAAGAGGCATAACAAGGGAATGAAGCGGAGATAGGAGCAGGGCCGAAGAGGAAGGCACGAGGGAGCGAGAGAGGGGACTGAGAAGGAGGGAGCGAGAGAGGGACTGAGAAGGAGGGAGCGGGGAGAGGGGGACTGAGAAGGAGGGAGCGAGGGAGGGGTGAGGAGGAGGGAGCGACCGGAAGGAGGAGACCAAGGAAGAGGAGATGGGGAAAGGAGATGAAGGAGAGCGGGCGAAGGAGGGACAAGACTGAGACTAGAGGCCGCAGGAGGGGAGAAAGGATAGGACAGAAGACCAGACAAAGAGAAGGCACTAACGGGGGGCACAAGGAAGTCCAGAACAAGGGCTGAGACAGTAGCGAGCGAGGGACCAAAGGAGAAAAGAC
>NW_022605209.1:0-16132 GCF_008692095.1 Etheostoma spectabile | reverse complement strand
TTAAAACATCCTCTTCCCCACTGTGCTGAAGAACAAAGTTAGCCTACACATGATGGTCTGATAACATCAGTTCTACTGTCCCCCTCTCTCGCTGTCTCGCTCCAGTCTTCATCAGCAGCCCCTGGGGTATGAGTGCAGCGCGCCGCCGCACATCTGTCACCGATCTGTCAGATGTGTGTGTGGTGTGTGTTGTGTCTTTTCTGGGTCTCCAGCAAGGAAATGTGGGTTTTATTCGCGCTACTTAGTGGTTGATAAATCATGTTTGCCTATTATGCTTTATAGATTCTCTCCGCCAATTCTGGGTGACAAGTAGCGCAATATCTCATTAATTGGTTTGATAGTTTATTTCTAGAAAGGGCTGCAGAATAGCTTGCAGAATCTATTCACTAACAACTTAAACATTTACAACTACCAATTGGTATTAAAAACCCCCTATTATTAACGTTCGCAGCAGCTGCAAACTTGACAATGAAATCATTAAACCCTTTATTGATGACTTATTAACTCTATAACTGCTACATGGTGATTTAAACCCTCTATTAATGACTAGACTAGGTAACCAAACCCTTTGTTATTACTTGGCATAGTTGACAGCTTGATTATCCGTCTATGCTTTTAAAAAGTAAGCTATTGTCTGGGTATATTTGCAGTTTAGACTTTGCACTCAAATTATTATTCTTTTCTGGTGTGCACTTTTGAGATGGTCCATGCATACCTAAACACAGTAGAATGCACCATTAACTGCCTCTCTAATTTCAATTGAAATCAAGGTCAGGGATTTTTCTCTAGAATTCAGGGGGACATTTGTGTGATGCATTGCTCAGGGATAAATGCCAAGATGCATTCCCCAAGGGTAAATGCCTAACAAACAAATTAGTTTACTTTTTTTTTGGCCCTAAACGCAATACTAGAACTTAATAAATCCTCAGTAAGAAAGTATAGAGAGCAGTGCATCCAGGTCCTATGGTAGTAGACTGGTTTTTAAATTTTTGGACTGCAGACTGCAGTGTTCTGTGACTCCAAATAGCTGCAATGATTTTGCTTGTTGACACCAGTTATACCAATAATTACACAAATCAAGGCAGTGCAACGTTCACTGATGCGAAACCAATGTGTTGTGTGATTTGTGTAATGAAGTTCCCTCCATTTTCATCTAATTCCCCCACAACAAAACAGTCTATAGAGTTTTAAGGGGAGCCTTATCTGAAAAGACAGGAGGTTCTTCTATTATCAGCTCAACATTAACATACGGTGACTCCAATAAAAGCTGTGCACCACGGTGTCCTTGCTCAAAAACAGAAGTAGCATTGTTGTAATGTAACACTAATTAAACAGAGGTCTCACACTCTCATAAAGTGTTGGAGGACATGTCCGCGTTTGCTCTTCTTGGCCGTTCAGTTGTCTCATTTTCATTAAGGGAAATGGTCCTTTTAGCTTCTACTGGGGGCTCTTTCTGAAGGACATTTACACATTAGCTTAAGGAGGAGCTGAAGGGACTAGTAGATAGAGGATGACACACTGTTTTTAGAGCAGGACTAAATTGGCGCTGAGGTCAGAGGTTCCAGAAGTTACAGGACGGATGCCAGAGTACCACTGAAGTTAGTACTATCTGTCACTGAGGTCTCAGTCAGCTGCATTTAAGCCTTGTGTGGTGTTTGGGTCTGTGGGACCCGTTGCTAAAAGAACAATTATGCTATTTATTATTTCTTCTAACTCAAACTCATTGGCCTTAGCTCATTTTCAGTAAAGAACATAAAAAAGAACTTCTTTTCATGGACTGCACATGGTATTATTATTATTAATATTTTTACATTTCAAGCACTTTCACCTTTTCTGATTAAGTTCTACAAAATAAGCACCAATAATCATCAAAAAAATCTTGTTTCTATTTGTTTAAAACTTTTTTATGATTACATTTCCTTATTTTCTCACAAAAAAACAAAATGATTATCTGATCATTGATCTCACAAGGGTATATGGCAAATATGAACCATAAATGATGAATATATCATAAGTAATATCTTTTTTTTAAAAGTATTTTTCCATAAATTGTTATGGCTGTATTGATTTAAAAGCCTAATAATGTGGTGGGTCCACCAGACCCGGGAACACTGGCTGTGTAACTGAAATATGAACACCCACCAAGGATAATAATACATGGATTTAATGTTCAGTATTTTAGGTCCTATAATCTCACATGGGGTAGTGATGCGGCAGCTGAATTCAGAAGTCAGATGAATTATGTTAGAACCCAGGAGTGCTGACTACAGAATGCATCAAGCAACGCTGACTTTAATACACCATCAGCCGCACAGCACCACTCACAAGCTATCTGATCTAAAGTTATAGGGCTGAGTATGGGAAAGTGTCCCACTGGGGTTTTAATGCAAAAACATTCCTTACACAAAAGTTTGGAAAGTTGAACATCATGAAAAGGCTCAGTTGGGGATTTCTGGCATCCTGTGGTATAATGTACATCCTGTATGCAGAGAACCAAATTAATCCTGTACAGGGTTTTATAATTAAGAAATTAATCTGCTTGTCAGTGCAGAAAATTGTTGCCACACTCCCAGTTAGACCTCAATCAGTGATGGTGAGGCACACGTATCAACCATTTTTTCTCAGCCCTTAATCTGGATAAAACCCTCTTTAGTTTAAAAGATGAGCCATGTTTTAACATCACTGTTGCATTACCAAAGCACTACAATGAAGATATTTTTGCAACCCCTATGTCCCAACAATATTTTAGTGGTACTGTTTCTCAGACCTAAGACCACACTTCCCATAAACCATTCTTGCACTTGATGGCACACTGTTTTGCTGCATGAATATACATGATAGGGGTGTGCAAAAGAATCGATTCCCATTCATCCAGATTAAAAATCAATTTGAGTAATCAAGAATTTCTTTTTGTTTTGCAATGATCACATGGGAAAGGCAACTACATTTACATAATGTGAATCACTTTAAATGAGAATCGTTTTGAATCGAAAAGCGATTTTGAATCAAATCTTGAGCCTAACAATCATTATCAAATCGAATTCTCTGAATCATGCACCCCTAATACATGATAACATTATTAATGACACAAGACTGTATCTTAGTGTAGATGTAGTGAGCAGACATTGTCATTGAAGGTACCAGTCCAGAGAGCTGTGGGAAAGTGGTTTGCCTTTGCTGCCATCTAGTGTTTGCTATCAGAACACACTGCTGAGTGAGAGAGCACTATATTGACATCCAGTTGTTTTGACGTTATGCCGACCTTATTATCAAGTAATACATCTTAGCAATAACCCACCACCCACTCTGAAAAAAGAATCATAATATAGAAATGTAAAGTGCATCATAGTGCAAATACATATGAGAACTAGTTATTTTCATTATGAGCTTACACCCCTTGACTAGTATAAGTATGAAACACATACATTCTTCACATCCATACAATGTATCTTCTGTTTACTGTGTAGCTCACAGCTAGTGTATGTTAATAACTTGGGGTTTTAGTTTCAAACTTTAGCAGCCAATTTCCAAATCATCAGAGAAAACAAAAAATCATGCTAGATATACTAAAATATTACCTTAAGATTTCATTGTCAAAAAAGAGAGAGATTTGATTGTGGCCAAGCTTTAAACCTTTACAGGTTTCAGTTTACACCTGTGTTACTTTGGCATACAAACACAGACATTTCCTTTGGCATATACAGTACATATTAGTTTAAAATATTGATGCTAGTTTTTAGTCATCCAGCTGGCAGAGGCACGCCACCCCACGGTTAATCCAGTGTTTCTGTGGCTTGTCAGAGGGCAGCTCGATGGACAGGACGTAGTTAGTTGGTGGAGTGGCCAGTGGTGGACAAGGTGCCTCTGCGGGCGCTGGTTTTGTAAACAGGACAAATGTAGATGTTTTCATGTTTAAACATAGCCATTTCCCCTGGTTTCAGCTTGATGATGGCAAAGAATCAAAGAGGATCTGGGGAGGGACTCTCCAATGACCATGTTCTCTCTGTCCAGCGCGCCCCCTCCATGTAAAGACCCTTAACATAGGCCCCGTCCTCTGGTTTCTCATCAATATGGGTCTCATTTTGGTGACCTGAAACACAACTCAGAGCATGAATATCCACCCTAAATACATCCCTGTTAATATGAAACTCATATGATTGAATATGAACTGAAACACTGAGAAAAGTTGGCAAAATAATTACATGCCTCAAATTCAAAGCCAATGAAGTCTATGGGGATAGTGTACTTCCTGGCAAAATTCTGAGCCACTCCAGTGAGAAATGACTGGGTGAAGTAGAAGCCAGAGACCAGAAGACTGTAGGTGGGCCGGTATCTATCCAATCCTGTTAAACAAATATCCAAGCATATGCATTAGTATATATATCTTTTTTTAAATGCTATGTAATCTATTCTCTATACAACCAATGTTGCTTTACTACAATCCAATGTTATAGATCAGTTTTTAAAATGATATTCACTTTGCATAGTCAAACAATTCCCTGACTGTACAAATGCATTTGGACTTGAACTACTATGTGCTTCATTATCTTGACAGTCATATTACAATGTTACCTCCGCTCAAGGACTGTACAACCTATAACAATTATAATTCTTACTTGTAGGAACTTCAGCCTGGCCAAGAGATCAGTCACGTAGCTACCCATTGGCTTGAGAGAGGGGTATGACTTGGCTGCCCACATAGCGGGCAGTTTGCCCACCAGCATACTGTTGAAAACATTCTCAAGTTCAGCAGACATAACTATCTGGCCCTTCAAAGCTTTGCGGAGGTTAACCAAGCTGACGCGCACCACATGAGTGGAGTCTGTCGAGAGGGGAAAATAATGTTGTCAAGCATTAGTTGTAAGGGATGCCATCAGTGTGCCCTACACACACTGATCAATGATCATGAGTTATTGGTAAATAAGGTTTGTCTTTTCTAATATGAAAATAATTGCCTAGCAGCCCAAGTTGTTAATACCTGTAAAACGGATGATTTCCGCCTCAAAACCGTATTCATGGACTCCTCATACATGACCGGGTATTATCTATCACCATTTGTATGTGTGAAGTCTGCTGAAGCTTAGACAAGATGTCTTCTGCAAGCTCATCTACTACCTCCTGCAAAACAGGTGACAAACACAGTAGCTTGAATATAAGACAACAAGTTTGCATGTAATGTTCCTCAGGGAAATAAGTGTAAACCGAGAGGGTGAAATTAAAGGATTCAGACAATAGGCAGTGCAAACCTGAGGAGACTTGGCCCCGCCGCCTGTCTGCCTGGGCAGAGTCAGCAGAACTCCATCCAAGAGCTGATTGGTCTCTTGATTATCCTTTGTGATGTCAGCGTTGCTATGAAGTCCAAACACACAAGGATCGGCACAAATTGGAAGACTGCGAATGTAGTTAACATACGTCTGGAATAAGAAAATAATTTATCAGATAGGATGATTCAATTTATGTCACATGATTCATGAGTGATATAATGGATATGTCAGTCTTGTGCTGTAGCACTAATTAGGAATTGACCTTTGTTCTGACAGTACCTGATAGGGGCCATGAGCTGGGACTAATACAGATCTCCCTCACACAGGTGGTAGCCCTCCTGCTCTATCAGGTCCCAACTGTAGAAGATGGACAGAAGTGACAACAGCAGACGCCTGTCTTTGTCGTCTGTCACCCTGCCACCATAGTTGCACTCACCTGAGAAAGTTTATTATTAAAACAAAAGCAAAAGTTGGAAGTGCAAGCACAATGATTTGATGTTAATTGAGAGGTTTTGTCAAGTTTGTTTAGTTATTATATTAATGACGTGTTACTATAGACACATTTTATATGTGCAAAGAGAGAGGGGGAGATTTGTGATAAAGGCTATTCATAAAAAAAAAAAAAAGACCTGCTCAGGGGTTAAGGTTATCTACAGGTTATCTCAGCCTGTGATTTAAGGTTGACCTACTTTCTCAAAAATATCACCTCAGAGTTAAGTAATGCCCTACTGTGTTAACAACTGTTGCATTTTCACCTGTAAGGTATGTGAGTGCCTCCAGTGGAACCTCATCATACTCATCAAGGAACATCTGGATCTGTCTCATACTGATCCTGAGGTCAGACTCATTGAATTCATAAGGAATATTCCAACCTTAGTGAAAATGGGACAGCAACAAGATTTTTTTACAATCAGAATACTGTACAATAAAAATATTAATAACCAGGAAAATAAATCAAAATGGAAATCTTACTTTACAACGATCCAGGGTAAAAAAATTAAAATAAAAAAATCATCACACGGGTCAAACTGTAAACTACAGCTAATATTCCTCACCCAGAGGTCCAAAGTTCTCCTTTCCTGTACTAGGGCGTGGAAGAAGGAGGCCAAATAGGAACTTCTGCCAAGTGACCTGTTTCTTGGAGCTGTCAAAGAAGTCAGGGTCAGAGATGGGGTGACTCAGGTAAGAGCGCAACAGGTTGGCTCTTATTCCTTTAGGAGGCTCATTGGTCATCTTCAGCCCATTCTGCAGGATACTGACTGGGAACTTGTCAGATGGATAACTTGTTAACCACAATCTACGGGAGAAGAAAAGATTCTTGCCTTTATTGGTTTCTTCAGACAAGAACACGTTTCAGTTAAACTCACTGTGTAGTCTGTTACCTAAAGCTAGGATGCGTGTTCTCTGGGGTGATGGTTTCCTCACAGATCCTGTCCAGAGCAGGCATCCAGCTGGTGGCCAGGTGGCAGTTCTGCAGGACCACCCAGGTGCCATCTTTGATGGCTTTGTTAATCATATGTGCTGCAATGGGTCCTTGTCCCTGTCCAAGAGAAATGGTTTGGGTCTTACTGCCCCCCATGTCGAGGTCATCAGCAAACTTCAGCAGACCTGAAGAAACAATGCAATACTCTATTAAGGACTTTTGGCACCCAGACATAAAATCAAGAGCCACTTTTGAACCAAGTTTCCTTCTGTATTTAATTATATATAACAGTGTGAATAATGGTTTGATGTGTGTAAAAGTGTAGAAAAGGTCACAAGTCTTTGATTAATCACCTGCCGTTGGATCAGACCCTGGTGACAGCACAAAAATGAGAGGAGAACAGCAGTTGGAGTCTTTTAACTCCCTGCCAGGTCAAAGGTGGGTGGTTCAACGTAAGCCTGTCCCATGTTATTCACGATGAATCCTGCACTGCTGGAACCAATTTATCTGGCCTGAAGCACCTAATTACTACCATTGTCACCCTTCCAAGGTATCCACTGGTCAGGTAACTGGTCCTCATGTGGCTTTCCTGAATCATAGAGCTTCTTCCATTTTGAGACGTTGTCTCTGACATGTTCAAAAAAACCATCCAGGTTTGGAAGTTTGGACGCCCTGACAACTTCAGACCAAGATTTTTCAGACAGCCAATCTGGAGCAGGGTTTGGGTAAGGGTTATCTAAAGCAATGCCACCTGTTAAAAGGAAGCGCCAGACTTGGTCGTCAACGTGGCCCTTACCCTGCATGATTCCTACAGTGAGCAGCAGGGAGAAAAGCAACTTATCCTTCTCAAAAAGGGAGCGGCACATTATTGTAGATGCTGAGGGTAAAGTGCTCAACAATGTTGTTGATCCTTTCAGTTACATCGTCGCTCTTTAAGCTCTGGGCAATGGAATACAGGTAGAGGTTGATGAACCAGGTCAGGGAGAGTACTGGTACTCAATGTTTGCTAATTCTGAGATACAGAAAAATAAAATGGAGGAGTGCTCAGCCACAGGACGGTAACCCATGCGAGTGTCATCAATTTCTTTCTCTGTGACACTGGCAACTTTTTGCTTTTCTGAGATCTCCTCAGAGAGGATTTTGGAGGATGACAAGATCTTAATGGCGGTCTCATCTTCTAGGATGTTCCCCTCTGAGGAGGAGAGCACTTTTAAGATCTTATCCTCGATTTCCTTCAGCTGCTTGTTGTTGGCAGCACTCTCTAGAATTAGCTGGTTCTTCTTCTCTTCCAGCTCAGGTTTTTCTTTGGCTGCTACAATCCCTAAAAGCTGGTCCTGTAGGCCTTGTGGGTGATCATGAAGTTCAGCAGACAGACTTTGACAGCCCCTCTGGGAGGTAGTGGGGGTTCCTCAGCCCAGTGGTCATGTAGAACAAGAAGTCTTTAGAATATTCCACAATATTATCCCCTATTTTCATGTACTCAACCCCTGCTGTTAAAGGTCTGCTTCAGCAACACAGGTTCAAGTACCGGATCAAGCTCCTCTCCAATGTTCTCCAAAAGAACTGGGGTTCCGAACTGGATGCAGTTTTCCAAAATTCTCACATAGTTTCCATCAGATAGTTTGATAACAGCAAGTTTATTGCCCTTCTCCATGTTCTTCACCCACTTATTGGCTTGGCCTTGAGGGTCAATCATTAGCGGCCATCGACGGGAGTAAACACAATGATACCATTGTCTGTGGAGAAGGAGTCCACTGGCAGTCCAGCAATCTGCCATGCCCTGATGGACACCTGGTTACCTAGAGTGTTACTGAGGGTTAAGACCTCAGAGGAGGGGATATTCCTCTTCTGGCACAGGATGTGCCACAGCTCCTGGCACTCCATTCGGTAGTCTACTGTGAATGCACCAAGGTAAGATACAGTCCCGAAGAGAGGAGTATGTCACCTGTCAGGTTGGTGTATCTGCAGAAGGAGAGATAGTACCAATCTGATTAATATCAAAGTCCAGGAAGACCACACATCATGATTAACAGTTAATACATTATAATAGGTTTTAGGTTTGTTTTGATACCTAACCCTGAGAAGCCTTGCGGCCTCGGTCCACCTGTCCTCTCTCCCCACCCAGTCCTCCAATCAGCTTCTCTGCCCGGATCAGCTTCTGAGAACACAATTCAATGTTGTCCTCCAGGTCTTTCTTCTTGGCAATCATGGCCGCCCAGTCATCATTTAGGCTCTGCATCTGTCTACAACTTTTTTTAGCTCAGCTTTTTTACAGTCAGCATTTCCATCTGTACAGCCAGCTCATCCTCAGCCAGCTTCAGTCTCTCCTTCTTGGGGCTACCACTTTGGCTACACGCTCATACACTTCCATTGCTCGTACCCATTACAGAGACCCTCACAAGCCGAGGAGACATTTTGATGATGGAGGGCTGGAACTCGGGGTTGTCGATAAACTTGTCTCGGATTTTCTTGATGTACGGAGCAGGAATGTTGTCTCTGTCGTAGGCTTTGAGGCTTTCCAAAAACTTCAAGTCTCCAAGAAGTTTCTTTGAGGGGCCCCAGTAGTCTCAATCATCTTACCGCACAAATATTTATCGGAAACAGCAATGCTGTTATCATATTTTACAATGAGCTAAATATGTATATATATATGCAATATAAACTTTTGTCATTAAGAATGAATGATGCCATATGAAAATAATCTTTAAAGCTGTGATCTTACCTGAGCCACCCGGATCAGGCTTCCTCTCAGGTTTGATGCCCTTCATGATACAGATGGACTCCATGACTAGCTTGACCAGACCTGGTGGGTTCTGCATAGACTTAACTACCGTAATGTCTGCAGGTTTTAAGGTGTCCAAGGCTGACAGAGCAGCCTCCAATGCAGGCATTGCTTCTGCCAAGTCTCCTCACACTCTTCCTGAAAGACAAACAATTCTTGTCTAAATACGTAAATGGATGCAAACCAAAAAACTGCACTTCTTGAAAACAATTAAAAATATTTGAAAACTAAATAAACTATGACATTTTTGCACTGACAAAATTAATCACTACTGTTAATATATCTGTATCCTTAATGGCCTGGGCTGCAGCTGCTGCGTCATTTGCCACTTTTCATCAGCAGACACAAGTTCCTTCTTAGCATCCACCTCCACTGTTTCCGCCTCTATCTTAACCATCATCTTATCTGTTTTCAGCTGAGGTCTGGATGAGCTCTGGCTGCAAGGCAGTTCCTCCTGCATCACTGCATCACACCTGTGGACATAGTATGAGGTGTCAATATCCTTCATTTGGTCAGAAAACAAGTGAAATTCAAAGTAATATTGTTTGCCAGGGTGCAAAACCTGAGATGCAGCAAACTCCAGTTTCTGGAGACCAATGATATAGCGGTTCCTCGCAGTATCCACTTCATTCCTCTTGGCATTGAGCAGAGCCTGATGAAGGGAGGATGATTCAAGGTAGGAGGTGGGCGTGACATAGTTGTGTCTCCTCAGTCTGGAGAAATACCTTTCAGATATATTTTTGACACTTGTCTGAAAGGTCTTGAACATCTCACCACCCTGAGATCACAGAAAAAACAACCTAAATGGGCATACTACACTGTGATCGATGCAAATTAAGTATATACACAGTAAAGCAGTAGAATTAGTACACCCTTCTTATGTCCTTACTCCAGTCTGATGTTACTTTCCATTTCCACATCCTCTAGGAATTTGTGGGCCACCATCTCCAGAGCATCATTTGGCCAAGCATGGAACCAGTCAATGTGCAGCAGTTGATAAGGAGGGAAACATCCTAAGACGGTTCCTAATGCATCACCGATAGGACTCATGGCTGTTGAATGCAACAAATTCCAGTTACTTACTAAAACTTCATTCAAAAAACAAAAAAGGACAGGTAAGTGCCTACCTAGCACAATGTGAAGGTTAGCCTTCACACGGTCAATGAAGAAGTTGTACATTGAGAGCGGAGTGGCATCAATCTTTTTGCCCCAAGCCGGGCTATTCCCTGCCCTTTCTCTATGATGTCAGCACGTTCGTCGGCAGCAAAAATGTTTGGCACCTCACCAGTTTAGCAGCATGTTGATTCTTCTAACATAGCCTCATCCTTAATTTGGCTGTCATTAAACAGGAAAACCAGGTTCTTTCCCTCGATGCCTGCTTTAAGCATAATCCGCTTCAGGTCATCACGCCAGTCTGACATGCTGTAGTCTTGGTCAACTCAATCTGGAACAGGACATAATCGTTGATATAGGTGCCCAGCTTAGTGTGGTGCTCTGACGCCCTGAACCGCCAATGCCGACAAGCAGAAGGTGACCATTGTCTTGTTTTAGCACACGGCAGATGCGGGAAACGTGCTCAATGGCAAATTTGAACATTACAAGGGACATTGGTGCCTTGCGTGCAGTTGTTTGTATTCGTTCAGGTAGACTCCATCACTTCTTGTAAGGCACACAAGTCTGTAATTTCATCGTAGGCCTTAACATCCCGAATCAGGCTTGCCATAGTCTCCGAACACACAAGCTGCGGAATGCTCCTCGTCCACTACATTGCCATCTGGGCTTAGATGGCTCAGGAGCTAGACAACAAAAGTAGAGATTTAGGATTACCACAGTGTACAGTTTTGAATCTAGATCTAACACACACTACAAAGCAGCAGCTTCTTTTCACTGTTTGTTTGGTATATTATTATTTAATAATCAGAAACGGTATATCACTGAAAAACCCAGTGACACATTTATACAGCTTTTCTCCTCCACACCAGCCCTCTCTGGGGCTATCAGTCAGTGAGCTTTGTAGATAATTTCAACTGTAAAATCAAATGTTATTGATGCCATTGCTCCCACTAAGGTCAAAGTTGTATCTGGTAAGAAAAGATCTCCATGGAGAAATGTCCTACTGGTTGAGACAGAAAAAAGAGAGAGTGTAGGAAAGCTGAACGAAGGTGGCGAAAAACAAATCTCCTGGTCCATTATAACTCCTATAAAGAGAGACTTCGCTTTATAATTTGGAACTGAGGAATGCAAGAAGGTCCTTTTTCTCTGATATTATCTCTAGAAACAATATATATTCCGTGCTTTGTTTGCTACTGTTGATAGGTTAACAAACCCTCCAGTACCATAGCATCTGACTTTTATCTACCAAGGCCTGCAATGACTTTGCCTCCTTCTTCAAAGACAAAATTCAAAAGATTAGACAAACAGTCAGTGCCTCCATATCAAGTCCAGGAATGTGTTTGTCACAGTGTTCAAGCAAAAAAATAGTTCCAATATGACAGAATTTCACACGATCAACCATACAAACCTGGAGGACATTATTCAACATCTGAAAACCTCGACCTGTTGCCTTGAGGTGTTCTACAACGGGACTTTTCAAAAATGTTTCCAAGTGTTGACTTCTGATCTTCTACAGATGTGACACATCTCTTCTTTCAGGTATCTTCCCACAGGCCCTGAAAACTGCAGTAATCAAGCCACTCTTAAAAAAGAACAACCTAGACAAGTCACTAATGAGAACACTATAGGCCAATATCAAACCTTCCGTTTTTTAAGTAAAATCATTGAAAAGTAGTCTTTCAACAACTCAACCATTTCTTGTCACTAGCAAACAGTTTTGATACCTTTCAGTCGGGTTTCCGACCACACCACAGCACTGAAACGGCTCTTGTCAAAGTCTTTATGACATCCACCTTACCACAGATAATGGCAAAATTTCAATCTTAGTATTACTTGATCTCAGTGCTGCATTTGACACGGTCGACCACGATATACTACTAGACCGATTGGGAAAACTGCGTTGGCCTTTCTGGCTCAGTACTAAACTGGTTTGAATCCTACCTAAAGAATAGGGATTACTTGTGTCTATAGGTAATTATGCATCTGAGCGTACAAATATGACGTGCGGAGTTCCGCAAGGCTCCATTCTGGGGCCTCTTCTGTTTAACATCTACATGCTTCCACTGGCTCAGATTATGGAGAAAAACAAAATAAGTTACCATATTATGCGACGGGACACACAAATTACATAACCTTATCGCCAGGGGGACTATAGTCCCAATACAAAAACTGACTAAGTGCATCGAACAAATTAACGGCTGGATGTGCCAGAACTTTCTGAAATTTAATGAAGGAAAAACTGAGGTGGTTGTTTTGGAGCAAGAGAGGAACGATTAAAAGTCTGCGCTCCAGCTTCAAACAACAATGTTAAAAACAACAGACAAAGCCAGAAATCTTGGTGTAGTCATGGACTCAGACCTGAACTTTAACAGCCACATTAAGACAATTACAAAGTCAGCCTACTATCACCTTAAGAATATATCAAGGTTAAAGTACTTATGTGTCAACAGGATTTGGAAAAACTTGTCCATGCCTTTATCTTCAGTAGACTTGACTACTGTAACGGGTCTTTACAGGTCTCCCTAAAAATCAATCAACAGTGCAGCTGATTCAGAACGCTGCTGCTCGACGAGTCCTCACTAAGCCAAGAGAGGATCACATCACTCCAGTCTGAAGTCTTTACACTGGCTTCCTGTGTCAAAACAAAGATTGATTTCAAGTACTCTTGCGAGTTTATAAATCACTTAACGGTTTAGGTCCAAAATATATTGCTGATCTGCTACTACACTATGAACCACCCAGACCTCTCAGGTCATCTGGGACAGGTCTGCTTTCTGTCCCAGAGTCAGAACTAAACAGGGTGAAGCAGCTTTCATTTTTTTTATGCTCCTCATATCTGGAATAAACTCCAGAAACTGTAGATCCGCTGCTACTCTCATGTTCTTTTAAATCAAGCTGAAGACCTTTCTATTTGATGCTGCCTTTCGTTAAATGACTAATCATTTCTTAAATTTCTTATGCTGCACTGTAAATTTTATTCTTGGTTTATGTTTCTCTTGTTTTTAACTTCTATTCATGTGTTTTACCGGTTTTAATGCTTGTGATTTTTAACTGTTTTTTTTACTGGTTATCTGTTAACTGATTTTGTGTAAAGCACTTTGAATTGCCTTGTTGCTGAATGTGCTATACAAATACAGCTGCCTTGCCTTGCCTATGTTAGAGTGACTTGGACATTTTTAGATTTGTACTTCCCGCTAGCACTTGGATGCAGAAGCAGATATTGAATGACAAAACGATCTAACATCAGATAAACCTTTTAAATTGATTTTTGACCTAAATCTACTGAAGTGATCTTTTTTGCAAATAGCTTTTTATCCACATAAAAATAAATAAAGTTTTTTTGGTTTAAAGACAGGACTATATAAACTATTGTTTTGACTTTACTATAATAATAATGTTGAGTCTGTGTGTGTTGACACTAATCAAACATACCTTTTCACATTCAGCTTAAAGAAGTTTGAGGTTCTCTCTTTGACGCATGCCAAAGAATGTCTCCCTGTCTTCGTTGTCAAGAGTCGGTCATAGAAAACCCGGTAGATCTCATGGATCCCAAGCGAATCAGTGTTTTTTCCTCTGACATAAACAGCCAACATTCATGGAGTACATCACTTCAGAACAATTAACCAATTAACCAAACATTTCACTATCGTCTTCACTCTTACCTGCATGTGTTGTATGTGGAGCCAGGAGCAGCACACCCCGTATTACTCGAGCAAAGTCCCGCAGGTTGAAAATGTAGTAGTGGGACTTAGACGGCGTGGGGGTGGAAGCCTGTCCATGGTATCATATGACTGCCATGGTGGCCTGGACATGATTCTTGCATAGCCTTGGGCATAAGACAAAAAACAGTATGTCTTTCTGACAAAGATAATTTATATAATGCTTACCACTGTGTGACATTCTAACATATTTGACAAGTTACCTGTAGAAAGAGGCATCAAGCCCTTGTTGAAGTGCAGCAGTGATGGAGCTGAATATTCTTGGTCATGGTTTCAACATCAAAGGAATCAATTGAGATGACATTCAGTGACGTGTAAAGCGGCCTAGCATTCAAAAAAACGTGTCAGTTTCATCTGGGGTTTTCTTTTGATGAAATTACTATCATTAAATAAATAATTTTTCCAAAATACCTGTAATGTCATTTTTCCCACCACCAGGAGGACCCCTTGCAGACATAAACAGCACGTCCTCTATGTTTATATTCTGGAGGTGTTCGGCCTTGTCATACCAGTGACGATGGTCATCCACTGCCTTAACAACTCGATTGGGGGTTGGGACCGTAGATTTCTTTAGCTGGCATGTTCAGATCATCTATGTAGAAGAGATAACAATCAATTTTTATGTGAAAAGTGAATGACTATCGACACTCATTGATCCAATTTTAGTCCAACAGTATGGATTATGTTGTATTTGTGTCTATTTTTACCAACATAGATGATACACTTCTTTCCTACAGGAGGTCCAAATACGCCCTTCCTTCTTCGGTCCAGCTTGCCATGATGATGTCTTGGGTCGGATTTGCTGAGGTTCGAGCTGAGAAGTTGTACAGTTTGGGTGTACCGCTCTTTAGGCAGCTGTATCAAGAAGCTTTTGTTGATGACAGATTTGCCAGTGCCAGTGGGCCCCAACAAACAACATAGCTATTCATGGTGCCAGGTAGGTACGCAGGAAAAAAAGCTGACGTGCTGTCTCCATGGTTGGGATAATGAGGTCTGACACCTGGCAAGGAAAAGCATAGTTTCAGCAACATGGACATTTACAGTGACATCTTTAGCAGCAGTAGTACCTCTGTCGCATTAACACACGCACATTAGCTCCAACTGGAATGGACGTTTTTCATTTGTAATGGAATCAGTCCATATATTCCATTGTCTCCCTTGTCCTCCTATGAAAGTAGTAGTCGTAGACTGAGCTGCAAAATAAGTAAACATGAGGAATTTTTAATGTTAAACAGGAGGTTTTAATTACTATAGTAACTGCATATGAAAACATTTTGTAACCTCTCTCAGGGAAGAGTTGTTCTTTTTGAGGTTGATACTCTTAGGCCTTTAGGAGGGTGCTCATTGTCCATGCCCCTGATCAGATTTCGGTAGAAGAGACATCATAAACTTCAGGACGACTTTTCCAGCGATGGTCCCACCACAGTCCATACAACAGCAAATATAAACAAAGCCTGCAGCCATATGGTTATCTGCTGGCCAGACATCTGAGTACCATCAGCATCAGCTCCGCAGGCAGAAATTTCATCTGGGTATAGACAAGCCAATTAACACACCACAGACCCACAGACACACACAGTGCTAAAAAGAAATGTGGATTAAATTATAATGAATGTCATTCTTACTAACCCATAAGGCAGGTGTACAACGTCATTAGACTGGAGGCCAAGTGAATGGGAGATGTTTTGAACCACAAAGCGACACCTCTGTCTATAAAGTCCAGACATGGCTGAACTAGCCAATCAAACAGGTCCACATCTGCAAAAAAAAAGATCAAAGAAGCAGGTATAAGACACATCATATGACAACCTTTAAGAACATAAAAATAAAA
>NW_022605208.1:0-25026 GCF_008692095.1 Etheostoma spectabile | reverse complement strand
CGGAACGAGGAGCTCAACCTCCGCTTCCATGTGAAAGTAGATGATTGAATACGTGATTTTGCTACTTCGGCGGGGATGAAATGGTTTTTGGTTGTGGGGAGGAGGGCCACACGGTGAGGGCCTGCCCGAGGCAGCGGTGGCGCGGATCCTCACGGTGCGGGGGAGGCGGCCGGGCAGGGGCGGGGTCGCCTGTTTGCTCCCCTGCTCGTCGGTCCGCTGCCGGGACGGCGGACCCCCCACTATCGGAGGGGGGCTGCTGCCTCGGTGCCGGCTGCTGCCTCGGATGCAGGCTGCTGCCCGGTGCCGGCTGCCGCCGCGTGCCGGCTGCTGCCGCTGCTGAGCGGCCGATGCCCGGCTCCGCGTGCTGTCACAGCGGCGTGGGGGTGCCGTGTTGACCGATGCACGGGTGAGTACTGTCGATACGCAGGGTGTTGTGTGGGGATGTTGGGGGGGATGTGGACTGACGCTGTGTGTGGACCTGTGGGAGGGGCAGTGGGTGAGGGGGCTGCCGTTGACGGAGTTGCACTTCCAGGTGATAGTGTGTCTAGGGGTCTGACAGGTGAGATCAGGGACACGCAGGAGAGACAGGTAGGGGAAGCTGGGGTGGTGATAAGGGACATGCAGGGGGGACAGTCAGGGGAGTTGGGGTGGTGGGGGATATGCAGGATAGTCAGTCGGAGGTGGTGCAGAATGTTGCCATCAAGGTGTTCAGTGGAGTGAGCAGGTGGAGGGGTGGAGATGGAGGAAGGGGAGAGTCAGCTGTTAAGACCTGCTCGCTGCTAAACGAAGGGGAAGGCGTCTAAGACCCCCAGTGTGGCAAAAACATGCAGGGTTGAATGATGCGGGGGGGAGGACGGTCTGTCTGGAGGACAGTGAGAGTGGAGACTGTGTGTCTGATGAAAGTGAGACCCCACTTTCAGTAGCAGTCAACGTCGACAGCTCTATTCTGCTGACAAAATTAAAAGTTTTCTGAGGCAGACTAAAAACCAGCATGGGGTGAAAATGAGGATTTCTTCCCGGACCTGGCTCGTTTCTGCTCCTCCGTCAAGTTCCTCAGGAGCTGCTCGGAGGAGGCTGGGTTCACGGCCCAAGAAGGTTTTAGACTGAAGAAACTGGTGCTTAAAGCACAAAACTAAAGAATGTTGATGATGGAGATCCATTGGGTTTCTAATTAATTTCTTGTTTTTTCTTTGTTCTTCCACATCTCTCTTACTATGGATGTTTTTAGAGTGGGAGCTTAAATGTTAATGGAGCCAGAGATGTACATAAACGGGAAAGTATTTATGAAACCTTACGTCTGAAACACATTGATGTTTTGTTTTTACAAGAAACGCACGCTGACTGCAGCAATGAGGCTGAGGGGAGGGAGGGAGTGGGAGGGGGAGGTGGTGCGAGCCATAGGAGCTCGACAGTGGGGGGGTGGGCATCCTCTTTTCTAAGAGTTTTTCACCAGTCTCTACTGAGGTGGAGCGGTGGTGGGGGCAGGCTGCTGGTGGTGACAGCGAGTTTGATCATTTTAAAGTTGTCATTTTAAATGTGTTGCTCCACCTACAGGCCCTGAGAGGGTGGGGTTCTTACAGGTTTTAAACTCTACTTTAAGTGCTGTTAAGAATGTGGACTTTTTAATTTTGGGGGGGATTTTAATTGCACAGAAAATGATCATTGGGACAGGAATCATTCGGAACCTCACGGTCCGTCCCAGAGAGAACTGAGAACGTCCTGGGTACACATGACCTGGTGGATGGTGGAGGAGGGATGAGTGGGGGGTCAGGCAGTATACCTGGGCTCACACCAGGGGGAATAACATCTCCCTGGCTAGGCTGGACCGTTTTTTGTTTTAAGCATCATTTTAATATTTTCAACGGTGCTGGATGGTTCCTGGTGTTTTAGTGACCATTCCTTGGTGATGTGCAATGTGTTGATTTCCAATATTAAACCTAGAAGTGCTTTTTGGCACTTAATGCTACACTGCTGAGCGATGTTATTTTAAGAGTGTGTTTCGTTTTTTCTGGAGTATTATGTCACCAGGAAACAGATTTTACCTCTCTGAGGCAGTGGTGGGATTGTGGGAAAGTAGAGATACGACAGCTCTGTAACAATACACTCTCAATGTCACGCGGGACATCACCAGGTCCATGAGGATTTGGAGATTGAAATTGTGGAATTGCAAACTTTGGTAGATTCCACTGGAATTAGGGGTCATGTTGAAGATCTCCAATCGAAAAAATCTGCCCTTAAGAACCTACTAGGCACCAGGGTTCAAGGAGCATTGGTCCGGTCCCGGTTTAAGACTGTGGCGCTTATGGATGCACCGACTAGTTTTTTCTTTGGGCTGGAGAAGAAGATTGGGCAGAGCAGGGCTATATATGCTCTACGCTCTACTACTGGACGAGAACTCAGAGAGCGGGGGAGTCATCAGGAGGCGTGCTGTGGAGTTTACTCTGAGCTTTACAGCAGCGAGTACAGAGACGATGTGGAGCTGTTTGAGTCCTTCTCGACGGCTTGCCCAAAGTCCCGGCAGACGCGAACATTGAGCTGAAGAACCTCTGGCTCTGCAGAGCTGTTCCAGGCCCTGCAGAGTATGGAGGGGGGCAAGGCTCCCGGCATTGAGGGATCCGGTGGAGTTCTACAGGGAGTTCTGGAGAGAACGGGTGGAGATATGTTGTCAGTTTTAACGAGAGTTTTCGTGATATGTTGCTGCCAACGAGCTGTAGGAGGGCGATATCACTCTCTTACCCAAGAAAGGAGATCTACAAGAGATTGGGAACTGGCGTCCCCTGTCTCTTCTCTGCACGGACTATAAGATCCTGTCAAAGACTTTGGCCAACAGACTGAGAGGGTGATGGAGATGGTGACCCATGTGGACCAGGATTACTGTGTGCGGGTAGGTCCATCCTGGACAATGTCCTTAATAGAGATATTTTGGACGTCTCTGGTTCTTGGGTATTGACACTGGTCTTATTTCCTTGGACCAGGAAAAGGCTTTTGACCGGGTGAGCACCTATATCTGGAAGACTCTGGAGAGTTTTGGCCTCAGTCCGTGTCTTATAGCTATGATCAAGGTTTGTACTGTGACATTGAGAGTGTGTTGAAAACAATGGCGGCCTGAGTGCCCTTTTAGGGTGTGTAGGGGGTGAGGCAGGGCTGTCCTCTCTGGGAATGCTGTACTCACTCTCCATAGAGCCCTTGCGAATAAGATCAGGGCTAGTATTACGGGGCTGTCTGTGACGGGTTTTAACATAAAACATGTTTTATCAGTGTATGCAGATGATGTCAGTGTTTTGTTGGAAATCAGGAAGATGTGAACCATTGCAACTGTTGTAAAGGATTTTGGGACGGTATCATCCGCTAGGGTTAATGGGGTAAAAGTGAGGCTCTGGCAGTTGGAGTTGGACGGGGGGTCTGCCCAGCCTTCCAGGAGGTCTGGTGTGGAAGAAAGATGGTCTGAAATATCTGGGTGTGTACCTCGGTGACGAGACCATTGTCAAAAAAAGAAGGAGGGGGGTGGTAGAGGAGGTGGAAGGGGGTTCTAAATAAGTGGAAATGGCTGAAACCTCAACTGTCATTTAGGGGCAGAGCGTTGATTATTAATAATCTGGTGGCGTCTGCTCTGTGGCACCGGTTGGCTGGTATGGAGCCCCCTAAAGGACTCATTCAAAAGGTTCAAGCCTTGATGGTGAGCTCTTTTGGGACAAGTTGCATTGGGTCTCTCAGGGTGTTTTATTTTTACCAAAGGAGGAGGGTGGACAGGGCCTGGTGCTATTGAAAGCAGGCTGGCAACTTTCAGGTGCAGTTTGTGCGTAAATATCTCATGGGTCCAGTGATTGGTCTGGAGGGATGTGACAAGTACCTTGTTTAAGACGGTCTGCTGGTCTGGGGTTAGATACCGCTCTGTTTTAATGGGTTTGAATGTGTAAAGTGTGTGGGTTATCTCCTTATCAGTCGATTTTTTAAGGTATGGAACTGTTTTAAGTGGAAGAGACTTGAGCCTACATGCTCTTACACTGGCTGCTGGAGGAGCCCCTCATCCATGGGGCCAGGATGGATGTTCAGGACTGCAGGACAACGGGCCTCACCAGCATGCTGTGCGCGCGCTGGAGCGGTCACCCTGAGGAGGATTGTGGAGGTGGCAGGGCCGGGGCTGACGGATGCAGCGGCGGTGGCCTCTCTTCTGGCAGAGGTCTCTTCGTCAGACAGGACTGTTCTGGGGAGGTGGTCGGTGAGACTGACGGAGGGTGAACATCAGATGCTCCTGGATTACTCTGCTGGGGTCGACATTCCTGATGAGAGCGATCCTTTTCCGGAGTTGGGATTTGTTTAGGCTGGATGGTTTTCTGGGGATTATTTAACTGTTGCGGACTCAGAGGGTTGTGGACTTGCATACCGTCACGGGGAAGGGGTTGTACAAGTCTTGTTTAAACCTGCTGGGGGGTCTGGATAAAACTCCTCTGCCGAAGAGGACCGGGGATCTACAGTGGAGGATCCTACACGGCGCCATCGTGGTGAACGCTTCGTTTCTGTTCTCAACCCGACAACTTTGCCTGGATGTCCTTCTGTGGATAGTAGAGACGGTGGTTCACTGCTTTAGTGAATGCCAGAGACTCAGGCCTCTATTCGAGGTGCTGCACAGACGTCTTCCTGAGTCTTGGTGTGATGTGGTCTGTAGCTACTTTTATTTTTGGAGCAGGTTATAGACGAGCTGAAGCTTCCAAATGGCAGCTGCTCAATCTGCTCGGTGGACAGGCCAAGATGTCATCTATAGCAGCAGAAGTGTAGAGTAGAGGACAGGTCGGGACAGGAAGCACTCCTGTTTCATCTCTCTGTGAAAGCCAGGGTCTGGGTTGATTTTAGGTTTTATCAAGCTATGAATGACATCGACGTGTGTAGGGAACGGTGGGGTTATAAAGACGCCTGTGCTCCGTTACAGGAGGAGGTCTCTGGTGTTAAGGGTGTTCAGGTAGACGTGTGGATATGCTGTTATTGATTGTGCAAATAGTTTCTATGGCTCTATTATTATTGAAGAAATACATGTTGTATGATTTGGTAAATAAAGTGTTTTTTTAAAAATCAAAAAAATCTTCTCTCTCTCGCTCTCTCTCTCTCCTCTCTCTTCTCTCCCTTTCTCTCTCTCTCTCTCTCTATCCCTTTCTCTCTCTCTCTTCTCTATCCCTCTCGCGCTCCTCTCTCTCTCTCTCCTATATCTTCTCTCTCCTCTCGCGCGCTCTCTATATCGCGCTCTCTCTCTCTCTCTCTCTCTCTCCTCTCCTCTCTCTATCCCTCTCTCTCTCTCTCTCTATTCTCTCTCTCTCTCTCTCTCTCTCTCTCTCTCTCTCTCTCTCTATCTCTCCCTCTCCCTCTCCCTCTCTCTCTCTCTCTCTCTCTCTCGCTCTCTCGCTATCTCTCTCTCTCTCTTATCCCTAGGAGGGGATGAGAACATGAGTTGAGAGAGGGGTGAGACACAGAAAGGAGAACAGAGCCCTTTAATAAATCTACTTCATATACATTTTAAATTCATGGTTTGTTCCGTCTTTTGTCCACAGTTTAAAAACGGAGATGTTACCATGATTCATGGTGTATTTTTGTAAATTTTGGGTTCCCGGGGAGACGCCAGATTTCTCTTTTGGGTCTTGAGCTGAAGAAGTTTGGGAACCACTGGTCTCGTCTGTCTCCGGGGACGAGACGTTGCTTCACTGGAACTTTTTAAGCGTAACTCTCTTCACGGGGCGAGTAAATCTAACGTCCCTCTTCCTAAATAAGGTTTATTTTTCAACTTAATTTTTTCACAATTAAAGTTATTAAGTTCCACAATTTTGCTTTTTTTACTTGGGACTTTTTTTCCGCACTTTTTGGACGTTTATTTTTCAATATTTTTTTTTTTCAATCTACGCTTTTGACTTTTTTTTTTTCAAAGTTTGAGACTTAACTTTTTGACACTTTCGTACTCCATTTATACGTATGCCTTTTTTTTCTGTAGTTTGACATTTTCTTTCAATTCATATAGATTTTTTTTACTGTTTTGATGCTTTTTGGACATTTTTTTTTTTCAACGTTGTGTTTTTTTTTTTTTACATGTTTTGATATTGTTTTTTGGGGCATTTTGAACCCCCCCCCCCCCCCCCCCCTCAAAGTTAGACTTTTTAATTTAAAAAAAACCTCAACGTTGACTCCTGACAGAAGTGCTTAAATTAAGATTTGTAGCGTCACCTTTGCCGTTTGGAGGATTGCTCAGCAGAAATCTTCCAGTTCCAACTTGATTTGTCCAGGTGATCTGACGAGGAATTTACCTGCTGCTGCTTCCCGCGTTCACACCTGGAAGCTGAATACCTCTGTGATGGATTGGTTGTCTAGTGCGTTGCTCAAGGGCTCCCGCAGTAATTTGCCACAGGAGGATGCATTAACCCTGTTGTGGTCCTCGGGTCAAATTTGACCTATTTAAAAAAAAGTCTCTATTCAAAAAATATTGGTTTCTTTCATCCAAAGTGGCCAAAAATAAAATGGATGATTCCATTCACTTAACACGGTTAGTCAAAATAATTAATAATTATATAACTATAATTTACTTTTAAATAAGAATTATTGACCATTTGAGAAATAAATATTACGTGTTTGCGTTGTATAGTCTGTCCACCAGAGGACGCTCTACAACGTCCCTGTTAGTGATGGCGTTGCATAGTCTGTCCACCAGAGGACGCTCTACAACGTCCCTGTTAGTGATGGCGTTGCATAGTCTGTCCACCAGAGGCCGCTCACGTCCCTGTTAGTGAGGCGTGCATAGTCTGTCACCAGAGGACGCTCTACAACGTCCCTGTTAGTGATGGCGTTGCATAGTCTGTCCACCAGAGGACGCTCTACAACGTCCCGGTTAGTGGGCGTTGCATAGTCCCACCAGAGACGCTCTACAACGTCCTGTAGTGATGGCGTGCATAGTCTGTCCACCAGAGGACGCTCACAACGTCCTGTTGTGATGGAGTGCATAGTCTGTCACCAGAGGACGCTCTACAACGTCCCTGTTGGTGATGGAGTTGCATAGTCTGTCCCCCAGAGGACGCTCTACAACGCACTGTTAGTGATGGCGTTGCATAGTCTGTCCACCAGAGGACGCTCTACAACGTCCCTGTAGTGATGGCGTTGCATAGTCTGTCCACCAGAGGACGCTACAACGTCCCGTTAGTGATGGCGTTGCATAGTCTGTCCACCAGAGACGCTCTACAACGTCCCTGTTAGTGATGGCGTTGCATAGTCTGTCCACCAGAGGACGCTCTACAACGTCTGTGTAGTGATGGCGTTGCATAGTCTGTCCACCAGAGGACGCTCTACAACGTCCCTGTTAGTGATGGCGTGCATAGTCTGTCCACAGAGGACGCTCTACAACGTCCCTGTTAGTGATGGCGTTGCATAGTCTGTCCACCAGAGGACGCTCTACAACGTCCCTGTTGGTGATGGAGTTGCATAGTCTGTCACCAGAGGACGCTCTACAACGTCCCTGGTTGGTGATGGAGTTGCAGAGTCTGCCCAGAGGACGCTACAACGTCCCTTAGTGAGCCGTTGCATAGTTGCCAACAGAGGACGCTCTACAACGTCCCTGTTAGTGATGTGTGCATAGTGTGTCACCAGAGGACGCACTACAACGTCCCGTAGTGATGGCGTTGCATAGTCTGTCCACCAGAGGACGCTTCTACAACGCTGTTAGGATGGTGTGCATAGTCTGTCCACCAGAGGACGCTCTACAACGTCCCTGTTAGTGCGGCGTTGCATAGTCTGCACCAGAGACGCTCTACAAGTCCTGTAGTGATGGAGTTGCATAGTCTGTCACCAGAGGACGCTCTACAACGTCCCTGTTATGGAGTTGGTAGTCTGTCCACCAGAGGACGCTTACAACGTCCCTGTAGTGATGGCGTTGCGTAGTCTGTCCACCAGAGGACGCTCTACAACGTCCCTGTTAGTGATGGCGTTGCATAGTCTGTCCACCAGAGGACGCTCTACAACGTCCCTGTTGGCAACACTCTTATATAAATTTTTCTGTTGTCTTTTTGTTCAAAACTTTAAGTTTGTATTTTTGTACGTTTTATTTATCAGAACTTTAATACATTTTGATGTTCTGTTGTGACAATAAAACAAATTTATATTAATTTAATTTAACTCATAAATAACTACACGTTCACAAACGATCTTGACTACGTGGCGTTTGTATTTTGCCGCGGGGACAAGAATTCTAGTTATGCACAGAGGAGCCCGGTAGGTGAAGCTCCCCCCCCCGAGGGGGAACATCTCAGTCTGTTTATGATGCTGGTTTCACCTGCTCGCTGGTTCATAATTCACTCTGCAGAGCAAGAGACGCGTAACCACACATGGGAGCTGATGTAACAGATACCGGGCTGTTCTCGTGCCCACGGTGGGAAGCTTTGGTCGACCACAACTCACACTTTTTGGATTTATTAATGAAGGCTTCAACAAGTTGTTGTTTTTTCCACAAGTTTGTGAGAAACTTCAGCCCAATGCACGTTGCTGTGGCGCGTTGGTGTGCAGATCTGCTTGGCACTAAAAATGTTTTGGGGGATTAGAAATTGTCTTTTCTAAAGCCCAGTTCAGACCAATTCAATTTTATTTATAGTATCAATTCATAACAAGAGTTATCTGGAGACCCTTTACAGATAGAGCAGGTCTAGACCACACTCCAGAACTTACAAGGACCCAACAGGTCTAGTAGTTTCCTCCAGAGCAGCAACAGGGCCACAGTGGAGAGGAAAAACTTCCTTTTAGGAAGAAACCTGGGACAGGCCCAGACCCAGACCCAGGCCCAGACCCAGGCTGAGATTGGTCGGAGAATCGGAGCAGCTGGTGCGGTATTACATTCTGTTTATCGCACCGTTGTGACAAAAAGAGAGCTGAGCCAGAAGGCAAAGCTCTCGATCCACCGGGCAATTTTCGTTCCTACCCTCACCTATGGTCATGAAGGCTGGGTCATGACCCAAAGAACCAGATCCAGGGTACAAGCGGCCGAAATGGGTTTCCTCAGGAGGGGGGCTGGCGTCTCCCTTAGAGATAGGGTGAGAAGCTCAGTCATCCTTGGGGGGTCGGAGTAGAGCCGCTGCTCCTTCGCGATGAAAGGAGCCAGTTGAGGTGGTTCGGGCATCTGGGAAGGATGCCTCCTGGGGGGGTCCCCTAGGGAGGTGTTCCAGGCACGTCCAGCTGGTAGGAGGCCTCGGGGAAGACCCAGGACTAGGTGGAGAGATTATATCTCCAACCTGGCCTGGGAACGCCTCGGGATCCCCCAGTCGGAGCTGGTTGATGTGGCTCGGGAAAGGGAAGTTTGGGGTCCCCTACTGGAGCTGCTGCCCCCGAGACCCGATACAGGATTTTAAATTCCATGAGCAATTTTTGTATTTAAGGAGAAAATTGAATATGTCGGAAATGCAAAACTGAGTTCACCTTAGTTTGTCAGAGTAATGGCGTTATTGCGACATCCACCAATGTTATCCCGTATTTTCCTCATATCGTGGAGCCCAAATTCAATTCAGAGTGGTTTGACACATTAACAAGTATTGCACCCCCTCCCCTGTGAGTTGGACATCGCACTAGTCCATGTTTTGATTTCGATAAAACTGATTGTGCGACTCTGTTTGACAGACCTAAAATTAAAAAACAAACGAAAACAAAGCGGTAGCAGCTGAAGAAGTGTGCGGATGCTGGCAGTGTTATTAGTGTTGATGCAGGCTTGTTCTATAAATACTGAGAAGTAACACCACGGGTTGTAGTGAGGTGTTGATAACTGGAAGTAGACTTGTAAGTAAAGTGTTGCACACTCTGCTTCCGTGTGCATTTCTCCATTTTATTTAGGTGACGTTTCAGGCCTCAGGCCTTCATCACAGTCAAGGGTGCAGCTTCTTCTACCGACAACATGGAAACCTTCAGTGGGCTGTCACGTTCATTCATTCATTCATCCATTATTCATTCATGTATCGGTTTAATTTAAATAAAATCCCTGGATTTCACAATACCAATAATACCATGTTGCGTAGTAGTAGTAGTAGTAGTAGTAGTATAGATGGATACTAAATCTTTGTAGGCTGGGTGCTGGATCCTAAAAGTGAATAATCAAAACAAAGAAGCCACAAAACTTTGAAAATGCGCCAAAGGTTGGAAATAATATATAGTAAAGCTACAACAAATTTGAGAAAAACGCTGTTGCTCCCCGATGTGAGTCGAGTGCAGATGTGAGTTGTGACACACTGAAGTTTGTGAATTGTTTCTCCTTACAAACAATGACAGATGGAAGACAGAAGATGGAAATCATTTCAGAAACGTTGTAGCTAGCAGTGATTGTTTGATTGCTAACGTTAGCTCAAACACCATCCAGCTGACAGCCTTTGTTGTGTTTGATGCTAACTTGTAGCTAAGCTAGCAGTGAACCAGCTTGGTTGAGTAGGTCCATTTTTACTGTGTTGACGTTACAGAAGTCTCTCGTTAGCATCTTGTATGCTACTTGTCGCAAAGTGACACATGCACAACTCAAATCTGTACTCGACTACCATCGCACAACCTTAGAACAGCCATGAAGCAGCGACGCCTTTTAATTTATTAACCCCCATGTTGCCCCCATGTTGCCCCCATTTTGTCTTCATGTTGTCTTCATGTTGCCCTCATGTTGGCCTCATGTTGGCCTCATGTTGCCCTCATGTTGCCCTCATGTTGTCCCCAGGTTTCATGTGTCTCATGTGTCTCATGTTGCCTCATGTTGCCCTCATGTTGTCCCATGTTGTCTCTGTTGTCTTCATGTTGTCTTCATGTCTCATGTTGCCTCGGTTGTCTCATGTTGCCTCATGTCGTCCTCATGTTGTCTTCATGTTGTCTCATGTTGTCTTCATGTTGGCTCATGTGCCTCATGTTGTCCTCATGTTGCCCTCAGTTGCCTCATGTTGTCTTCATGTTGCCCTCATGTTGTCATGTTGTCTCATGTTGCTTCATGTCGTCCTCATGTGGCCTCATGTTGCCCTCAGTGTCTTCATGTTGTCTTCATGTGGCCTCATGTCGTCCTCATGTCTTCTGTTGTCTCATGTGTCTTCATGTTGTCCTCATGTTGTCCCCATGTTGTCACCATGTTGTCTTCATGTTGTCTTCATGTTGCCTCATGTTGCCCTCATGTTGTCCCATGTTGTCTTCATGTGTTCATGTTGTCTTCATGTTGTCTTCATGTTGTCTTCATGTTGGCCTCATGTTGTCTTCATGTTGCCCTCATGTCGTCCTCATGTTGTCTTCATGTTGTTTCATGTTGTCTTCATGTTGGCTTCATGTTGGCTCATGTTGCCCTCATGTTGTCCTCATGTTGCCCTCTGTGCCCTATGGTCTTCATGTTGCCCTCATGTGTCATGTTGTCTTCATGTTGCCTTCATGTCGTCCTCATGTTGGCCTCATGTTGCCCTCAGTTGTCTTCATGTGTCTTCATGTGGCCCTCATGTGTCCTCATGTTGTCTCATGTTGTCTTCTGTTGTCATGTTGTCCCTATGTTGTCCTCATGTTGTCCCCATGTTGTCCTATACCATGTTCTTTTTAATTCCCAAAATAACATGATTGATTCCAACGCTCTTTGCCAAGTACAAATCTCTACTTTCATTAATTTTGGGTCTTATTCTATTTTATAGCTTGTAAACAAAGTGAAGTGTTGTTGAAATAGTATTGAGTAAAAGTTGACATATTCCAGTCTGTGATTATCATCAACATCCATTCCTTTATTTTAGTCTAAATAATTCCTAATTCTGCTTTCTTATTCAAACATTAGGTATAATTCCTATTAATTAGTTAATGACCAGAAACTCTAAAAATATCTGTGAAATTAAAGTTGTGTGACGTAGTGTTGAAAATGTCAAGTGACAACCATTGGGAAAAAAGTGTTGGGGGACAAAAAAAAGGACAAAAACGTAAGAAGAAGTTAAAACATATCAAAAAGCATCAACGAAAGTGTTGATTTTCAATTTTGGGGGAAGACAACACAAGGGTTAATAAAAATCAGCAATATTTGGAGCCGGGGAATGGATTATTGTATCATACGAAGGACAGCGATATATTGCTGTATTGATATATCATAACGTCATAAATCAGGGGTTTTTGGATGCTGGTGCCTTTTTTTTTCTACTTGAGACCAACAGATACAGACCTGCCTACTTCATTCGTTGCCTGTAGTTTGAAGGTGACGTCGACCTCTGCCAGCGGCAAAGTAAACTTGAAGCTTGCAGCTTTGGTTCGGCCCGGCGTCTGTTTGAGCACAGTGATGGAGAAAATGGCAGAGATAAGATGGTGTAAGCACAGGCTGCCGTCCCCTGACACCACGGGAGAGTGGGAAACGGACGGAGAGATGACACAGGAATATAAAGAGAGGGAGATACCAGCGGGCAGAGTGAAGGAAGGAGCCGGAGGGACACAACGGAGTAAATGGAAAGACGGAGTTGGGTAGAGATAAATCAAAGGTGAAGCACGTCGAGTGACAAATCCAGACACAATGTGTCGTCTGTGGCTTCTGTAGAAGAGCAAAAACACATGTTATTTTTCTGCTTTCTAAGGTTTGCTTCAGTGTTCACTTTCTCATGTTTGAAGGTGAGGGAATTCCCTTTTAACCATTGGGAAAACTGATGAAAACGCTTCGTCGGTTCAACAGTAGGAGGGCTGCGGGCTCCCATGTGCCAGAAAGCTTTAGGCCTTTTCATATTGGTACAGATATTTAAAACTCCTTGACATTTTCACCAAAGCACGATGGCGTCAGTTCTGGGTCATGCCCACACACAGCTCGCTTCGCAACATGTTGCATTTTAGGTAGTGCTTAGTTTTCATTTCAATTTTATTTATAGTATCAATTCATAACAAGAGTTATCTGGAGACCCTTTACAGATAGAGCAGGTCTAGACCACAGTCCATAATTTACAAGGACCCAACAGGTCTAGTAGTTTCCTCCAGAGCAAGCAACAGGGCCACAGTGGTGAGGAACAACTTCCTTTTAGGTAGAAACCTGGGACAGACCCGGACCCAGACCCAGACCCAGACCCAGGCTCTTGGTAGGCGTTGTCTGACGGGCCGGTTGGGGTTAGAATGAAGAGTGGCAATAACAGTCCCAAAAAAAAAAAAAATAGTACTTTGTAGTAGTTCTTTGTAGTTGTTTGTGGCATAGCAGGGCAGGGTTTAAAAAAAAGGGGGGGGGGGGGTTAATAAGTATCTGGAGTGCAGAGATGCCGGTGTGCCTTGGGCCCAGTGAGGGAGTTGAATGACGGGGACCATCATCTAACGACCGTGGGGGTTGGTGTTGGCTTCAGTGGAATAAAGTTGAAAAGCAGTGACGACGTGATGGTTAGTTTCCTCCAGCAGCGGGGAGTTGTTGTAGAGCTTCTGGATGCTTTCTGTGTGTGGCGTTGTTGGGCCTTTTATCTCTGACAGGACACATTAGACTTGAAAGGGGGAAGAGGGGACGTGACATGCAGAGCCTCAGTATGTGGGCCTGAGCTACCCAGGTGCCCCGGCTGCTGGGTGCTTGTTAAAGGGGTCTCACCGGGGTCGAAATCGAGACATGACTCGGACTCTGTCATGGTTCGAGCAGATAAAGGACTGCACAATTATAGGGCAATATTTAAAATCGCAGAAAGGGGGCGCTATATCTGTCAAATGCAAACGATGTGTCAAACCGGTCTAGGATTGTGGTGCTGCAGAGATGTCCCGGGATGTCATTTTTTTTTAAATTATAACCCTCTGAGGACAAAAAAGAAACCGGTCTGTCCGAATGATATTTGACAACAATGGGCACCTTAACTTGTAGGGGCCCAATGTTTAGGGGTCCAAAATGTGTTAAAGGTGCTCTAACCGATGTTGGGGGACGTTACTTCTTGTTGACGTTCGAAGTATTTTCAAATAAAACAAGACTAGCTCGCCGTTTCCTCGTCCTCATCCCGTCCCCTCCCTTCTGTTCTTCCGCGCACTAACACACCATCAATTCATTTTTTACATCAAGGTGTTTGGCTTTTAGTAATTGAAGATTTATTGATTCCAACTGGAACATTTGTTCTGCAGCAGCGAATATAAAAACTGAGCATGAGGCAAAAGACAAATCTAATTTGATCACACACAAAAGCAAAGAGTGAATTATCATTTCTTTTCACACCACACACAGACACACACACACACACACACACACACACACACACACACACACACACACACACACACACACACACACACACACACACACACACACACACACACACACACACACACACACACACACACACACTCAAACTAATGCACATGCAACTTCGATGATCTTGGACTTCTCAGTCGATATCTGTGGAGACAGTAGACTTTATTAAAGCCAGGGAGTAGAAACCAACGCTTCCACCACCACCACCTCCTGCTGCGACAGCAAAGCACATTTGGCAGGACTAGATGCTGAAAACGTATTTTATTTGATTTTTATTTAAACTCCTTTTATTACAGTTTTGTTCTCATTTGTTTCCCCTCTGGTCTCGTCGTCTCAGACGTTAATTAAGTTAAACTCAGAGGACTTCTGAATGTTTCTTTTCTCAGATTAGATAACGTATTCATTCAACAAAATGGGGAAATTCACTTGTTCCAGCAGCGCTTTCTCCACAGTAAAAAGCAAACCAACAAACAAGCACAGAAACAGGCAAACATAATGTGCAAGAAGTACTGAATGAGTGAAAGTGGTATTAAATAAAGGAATTGTAAAGTGAGGAACCTGAAGATGTTTTCTCATACTTCGCTATATGAGATCGCAGGAGAGGTTACCAGTGTATACTCACGTGTATAATCACAGTCTGCTATGGTGGTTTCTGAGACAGTTGTATAACTGAAGGCCATTAATGGCGTCCTCCTTTACAAGCGGCAGCTATTTGCTCCGCCGAAGTGTCCTTGAACAAGGCATGCACACGCTTTGATTAACTTACTGTAAATATCCAGGATGTAGTAAAGGAACCACATCTATTGGCCTCTCAAAAATGTTCAAATTTATTTAAAGTGTCAAAGTAAAACAGAAGTTATCTCAGGACACTTTACAGATAGAGGAGGTCCAGAGCACAATATTAAATTCACAAAGACCCAACAATTGCCCCCCCCCCAAGAGCATTTGGTGCAATAATGGGGAGAAAAACGTCCCGGCAGAAACCACAGACCCCTATTATCATTAAAAGTATGCTTTGTAGTTGTGTACTTCATAGTGGGGCAGATGGCTGTGGCTCCGCGATAAGAAGGGTTGGCGGTTTGATCCTCCACCCTTTAAGACCACTTCAGAGCCAAGATTTCTCCACAAGACAAGTTGAAACTTGCAACTACTTGCAACGCGCCGTTCTAAAACCTGCCAGTTTGATTGTAATCCTCTTCATAGCAAAGACTCTTTGTATTTCCGTTGTAACTTCCGACTTTTTTCCATGCATGCGTCTTAAAATATGAACGTGGATAATGTTAGTGAGATGCTTAGCTACAGTTACATTTTTTAGTAGAGGTCGGTTTTCTCAAGACTCCACCAGCTGACTTCTCTATTTTGTAGAACGGGAGACGTCTCTTACGTCCTAAAACCAGCCTGGAGACTCCACCAGCTGACTCTCTATTGGCTGTTGAAACAGGAGACGTCTCTTACATCCTAAAACCAGCCTCTGGAGACTCCACCAGCTGACTTCTCTATTGGCTGTTGAAACAGGAGACGTCTCTGACGTCCTAAAAATAGCCTCTGGAGACTCCACCAGCTGACTTCTCTATTGGCTGTTGAAACAGGAGACGTCTCTGATGTCCTAAAACTAGCCTCTGGAGACTCCACCAGCTGACTCTCTATTGGCTGTGAAACAGGGAGACGTCTTACATCCTAAAACCAGCTTCTGGAGACTCCACCAGCTGACTTCTCTATTGGCTGTTGAAACAGGAGACGTCTCTGACGTCCTAAAACTAGCCTCTGGAGACTACCAGCAGACTTCTCTATGGCTGTTGAAACAGGAGACGTCTCTGACGTCCTAAAACTAGCCTCTGGAGACTCCACCAGCTGACTTCTCTATTGGCTGTTGAAACAGGAGACGTCTCTTACGTCCTAAAACCAGCCTCTGGAGACTCCACCAGCTGACTTGTGGTTGAGACCACTGAAACTTCTCCTGCTACGCTTTAAACTGGACTTTAGGTTTTAACATCTAAATAAAAGCAATAGGGCAAGGACATCTCTGCAGAGCAACAATAATTTATTAAAAAAATTGTAGGGTATTTTTACAACATTTACCCTTAAAGACCCAGTGTGTAACGTTTTTAGTTGTTTATGATCAAAATCGGTGTGCCCTTTCACAATCTTCTCCTTTTTCCTGAATATTTACCACCACCATCATTGCAAGTATCCTTATTGGCTTGAAAGTTTTCATTTGCATGGACTGACGCTCTATATTCATGCGCCATCTTAAAATACGTAAACCGGTGAGGGGCATACGGAACGTACTGATCCACCTTTTGCGTTTTCACTGTCACATGATGAGGTATCGTCGCTTCCTAACCCCGGCAAGTTTGAAGAAGGAAACATGGAGGACCACACGTATTAAAAATCCACATTTCAGTGAACAAGAGTCGTTGTCTTTGCCTAGAAAAAGGAGATTGAAAACAGCAAGAGACGGCTTTTTGAACCTTGAAGGCCACTGTAGCTGTAATACGTACTTTTGAACTGCGTGGTGCGAGAGAGCTGATTGCGATATATGATCTCAACGCTAGATGGGAGAAATTCCTAAACATTGACAAAACTTTAACAAATCTTGCACCTCCTGCAATTTTAAATTACAGGTGACAATATTGCGAAATTGATTAAATACGCAGCTTATGATGAATAAACAACCTGTAATTTAATTACCACATTTACATATGTGCATCAAGTTTTCAATTTCTCCTCTCTTTCTCCTTTGTTGGTCTGGCTTCTACACTCAAACTTCTTTAATTGGTAATTAAATAAATATCTTTGAAGTGTGTGTGTGTGTGTGTGGTCAGGATTTAACTCAGAAACCGTGTCTTCTCTGTAACGGTCTGACTCTCTTACCCTGGAACAGGTGGAGCGCAGAAGGAGTTTCAGGTGTCAAAGCAGGAAGCAAAGCTGCTCATCCAGGACTTTGACCCCTCTAAAGAATACAACTTTAAGATCATGGCTGTCGGTGGAGGACAGCAGAGCAAACCTCTGCAGGCCAAACATGAAGGTAAGAGACATTCCCTCCTTAAATCTACCGTAGTACGACTCCCGTAATGACGGGATGATGTTAGGTCGATGCTTCCAGAAATGCTCGGGCTGTCTTCAGACTGGCCGTCCACGTTGAGGTTGTGTAAGTAGGGCTTAGTCTGTTTTGGTTATTTCCAAAACTGGTGTTAAAACAATACTTTTAAAAAGGTAAAACTGACACAAAACTGTCGGCTTCATTAACCCTCGTGTTTCTTCACTTTCGGACCCTCTCGTGTCCCTCGGGTCAATTGTCCCGTGACTTATTTGGGGTTTTAAATGGAATTCTGACATAAGATGTTACTCATAATCTATAACAAATATTCTTTTTTATCTCAGTTCCAACGGCTGAGATAACATCTATGTTCAGGGAATGCATCAGTCTCTACTAGCACACTATTAAACATGGAAGTGGGGTTAGTTTTGTGTCATAAGTTATAATTCATGTTAAAAATCCACTATGGAAACAACATAAGTGTCATATCCAGAATATTGTTCTGAATTGAGTCAGGAATACATGTTTATCACAGGAAATAAGGAAAGGTCGTTAATTTTCAGGTGGAAAACATGGAACTTGGACCATTTTCCTTCTTGTATACATTTGAAACGGGTCAGTTTGACCCGAATACCAGACCAGGGTTAAAGATGCAGTAGGTAAGACTTAGAAACTGACTTTCTATCATTTTTTCTGAAACTGACCCCATGTTCCAGCAGAACTATATATGACGCAGGTCATTTAAAAAACAAAATCGGTCTCCTCTGGCGCCACCTACAGCCTGTTGTCCGACAGTGTCTCACAAAGAGCAGCCTGTCTCCCCTGTGTCTTTAGCTGCAGACTGTTGGACTTTACTGTATGAAATGCACCAGGCAGAAGCTTGACTGCGATGACGTGGTATTAGAGAGACAACAGTAGAAAGTAGAATGGAAGACCAAACATTTGCACCACTGAGGGTGTTTATCTGTCCATCGTAAGCGACTCTGGACCACCATGTTTTGGTTTCACTGCCATGGGCTTCAAACGGCCGTTATTCTGGCACATTTTATGCTTGATATAAATACATACCCACGTTGTTATATTGTACAGTGTGATGTTGTTATCCTCATGTTGCCCTCATGTTGCTCTCATGTTGCCCTCATGTTGCCCTCATGTTGCCCTCATGTTGCCCTCATGTTGCTCTCATGTTGCCCTCATGTTGCCCTCATGTTGCTCTCATGTTGCTCTCATGTTGTCTTCATGTTGTCCTCATGTTGCCTCATGTTGCCCTCATGTTGCTCTCATGTTGCCCTCATGTTGCTCTCATGTTGTCTTCATGTTATCCTCATGTTGTCCTCATGTTGCTCTCATGTTGTCCTCATGTTGCTCTCATGTTGCTCTCATGTTGCTCTCATGTTGTCCTCATGTTGTCCTCATGTTGTCTTCATGTTGCCCTCATGTTGCCCTCATGTTGCCCTCATGTTGCCCTCATGTTGCCCTCATGTTGTCTCATGTTATCCTCATGTTGTCCTCATGTTGCTCTCATGTTGTCCTCATGTTGCCCTCATGTTGCTCTCATGTTGCTCTCATGTTGCCCTCATGTTGCTCTCATGTTGCTCTCATGTTGCTCTCATGTTGTCTTCATGTTATCCTCATGTTGTCCTCATGTTGTCCTCATGTTGCTCTCATGTTGTCCTCATGTTGCCCTCATGTTGCCCTCATGTTGCCCTCATGTTGCCCTCATGTTGTCCTCATGTTGCTCTCATGTTGCCCTCATGTTGCCTTCATGTTGCCCTCATGTTGTCCTCATGTTGTCTTCATGTTGTCCTCATGTTGTCTTCATGTAGTCTTCATGTTGTCCTCATGTGTCCTCATGTTGTCCTCATGTGTCCTATATCAATGTTCTTTTTAGTCCCCAAAATAACATGATTGATTCCAACGCTCTTTGCCAAGTACAAATCTCTACTTTCATTAATTTTGGGTCTTATTATATTTTATAGCATTGTAAAACAAAGTGAAGTGTTGTTGAAATAGTGTTGAGTAAAAGTTGACATATTCCAGTCTGTGATTATCATCAACATCCATTCCTTTAATTTTAGTCTCAATAATTCCTAATTTCTGCTTTTCTAACTCAAACATTAGGTATAATTTCCTATAAATGAGGTTTATCGAACATAAATTACAAAAACAACTGTAAAACTTCCAAAAGGTTAGTGTTAGTGTTGACAAACATCGAAAAAAAGCGTCTTCAGTGTTGAAAAAGGGACAAAAACATAGAAAGAGTTTAAAAACATTGATTTTCAGGAGGACAACACAAGGGTTAGTTTAACCTCTAGGCCGCCGCTTGCCCTTTCTTACACAAAAGCTTAAATACTCATATTTTCAGATGTATTATTATTACGTCGTATGGGATCTATTCTGGGCGATTCTATTCTTAGGTTTTTAGATCGGTTGATCCATTGAGTGACACGCATCCTGTCCAGGTTTCTGTGCTGCTCCTCTTTTCTTTTTTCCTTTTTAATCAGCATTCATTAATGTAGGTTGGTGCACCATGTGTTGTTTCTTGCAGCTCAATCCGGCGTCGAGATGGTTCAGTCTCAGAGGAGACCCGGCGGCGGCGGCGGCGCCGAGGAGAACAACGAGATCTCAGAAGGTAAGAACCGCGGCGAGGAGACACACGCACACGGGAGATGATTGACGCGTACGAGTCTCCTGTCGTCTGGTGTCAAGACTTCGTCTGTGTGAGAGGAGCAGGAGATTCTCTTTGAAGCGTCAGGAAGACGAGCTGTCACTCTGGGAGAAGAAATGCGAACGGGGGGGGGGGATGAGAAAAGTGTCCTGCAACCAAGATCAAGTTTTTAACCACAAATTGGAAAAGACTTGAGCTGCGCGCTCTCTCTTCTCGGATCAGTTTTCCAAGATGGAGACAACTTGTTCTTTTTGTGAAGAAGTTTTAAAGGATTGCTCCACTGACACATCGTTTTTTTTTTTATACCCTGACCTTTTTCAGGCTGAGAGTTTTGAGGGAAGATTAAAGAAAATGTTAGACAAAAACAGGTAAGTAGAAGCTGAAGAGGCCTCGGACTTTTTGCACAACCGTCTGATTTAACTCCGGATGTGGAACGAGTTTAATTCGCCCTTTAAATCAAAGATCCCCCCCCACCACCCTCTGTCCATCCTTTGGGAAACAAAGCCATTTTGTGATTTTTTTATAATGATTGCTGTCCTCACTCATTTAAAGAAGGAAGAACGAAGGCGAGCGGCAGATTGTAATGTTCCTGCGTTCACACAGCGATTACACAGCGAGTCAATTGGAGCGAAAGGAAATTAAAAAAAGAAAGAGAAGTCAAAGAAGAGCCTGCAACAATCAGGAAATGAACCGAGAGAAACGGGGTGAACCAGCCTGTTTTGATGTGGAAGGTGTTGATCAGACACGAGGAAAACCCAGTGACACCAAACAGGTAAAGCTAAAAGTCTCACCTGTGTCTCGGTCACACCGAAGCACTGGCACCACTTCTGTTACAGTCATGGTTTTAGATTTATTGTGTGTCTGTGGTTCTCTGTGTGTGTGTGTGTGTGTGTGTGTGTGTGTTGTGTGTGTGTGTGTGTGTGTGTGTTTCTGTTTCTGTGTCTGTGAGTTTCTGTGTGTGTGTGTGTGTCTGTGTCTGTGAGTTTTTGTGTGTGTGTGTGTGTGTGGTGTGTGTGTGTGTGTGTGTGTGTTTCTGTGTCTGTCTGTCTGTGTCTGAGTTTTTGTGTGTGTTTCTCTGTGTGTGTGTTTTTGTGTCTGTGTGTGTTTCTCTGTTTTGTGTGGTGTGTGTGTGTGTGTGTGGGTGTGTTTCTCTGTTTTGTGTCTCTGTGTGTGTTTGTGTGTGTTTCTGTGTGTGTCTCTGTGTGGTTTCTGTGGTCTGTGTGTGTTGTGTGTGGTGGTGTGGGTGGTGTGGTGTTGTGTGTGTGTGTTTTTCTGTGTCTGTGTGTGTGTGTTTGTTTCTGTGTCTGTGTGTGTGTGGTTTCTCTGTTTTTTTGTTGTCTGTGTGTGTGTTTCTCTGTTTGTGTCTAGTGGTGTTTCTGTGTGTGTCTGTGTGTGTGTGTGTGTGGTGGTGTGTGTGTGGTGTGTGGTGGTGTGTGTGTGTGTGTGTGTGTGTGTGTGTGTTGTGTTGTGTGTGTGTGTGTGTTGTTTTTCGTGTTCTGTGTGTGTGTGTGTGTTGTATCTCTGTGGTGTGTTTCTGTGTTCTGGGTGTGTTTCTGGTGTGTGTTTCTGTTTCTGGGTTCGTGTGTTTCTGTGTGTGTGTGTGTGTGTGTGTTTTTCTGTGTGTGTGTTGTATCTCTGTGTGTGTGTTTGTTTCTTCTGTGTCTGTGTGTGTGTGTTTGTTTCTGTGTCTGTGTGTGTGTGTGTTTCTCTGTTTTTGTGTCTGTGTGTGTGTTTCTGTTTCTGTGTTCGTGTGTTTCTGTGTGTGTGTGTGTGTGTGTGTGTTTTTCTGTGTGTGTGTTGTATCTCTGTGTGTGTGTTTGTTTCTGTGTCTGTGTGTGTGTGTGTGTTTTTCTGTGTCTGTGTTTATCTGTGTGTGTGTGTTTGTTTCTGTGTCTGTGTGTGTGTGTGTGTGTGTGTGTGTGTGTGTGTGTGTTGTATCTCTGTGTGTGTGTTTTGCCCCCCTCCCGTCTTTCCTCTTTTTATTTTTTATTAATTTAATTGGCCCTTGGACGTTCTCTGTGTCAGTGTAATGTTTGTAATTGTTTGTGTTTCTTAACTAGATAAAAATAAAAATGTGATCACAAATAACATCTCAATGCTTGTTTGTTTTTTTGTCCCATATAAGTTTTCTTTTTGTTGTCCTTTTGTTGTGTGTGTTGTGATGAAATGGTGTGCTGATGTCTTCAAAGGTCTCTCCCATATTCTGTCCTTTTATAAATGAGCAGTATAAAGCCGTGGACAAAATAATGGAAACGTTCCTGAATAGCAGCCGCGCTCCTACTTTCATTTCCGTTTTGCATTAAATCCCAAAAAAAAGAATTCAAAAAGCTCGTAACGCAGGACGTGTTTACCTCGCCGTGTTCCTTTGCAGCTTTTGAACGTGTGCTTGTGTGAGTGGTGTCGTGTGTGTTTTTGAAGCCTTGAGATGGAGGAATGGTGCTAATGACGGTGCAGACGGGACTCCTGGCTCACGTCTCAAACCCCAAATTACAGCTCCTGGTCCGAAAACCGTCACAGAGGGATGCAAGACTTGGCAGTTTGAATCCTTTTGGCAGATCTAAATCTACTTAATCAGTGCATCTCAATCCGACCTGCCACGCTTGGTCCTCGCCTGTCTGTAGTCACGTTGGTGTTTTTTTCTCTTAAATCAGAGCGTGAGAGTAAGAGAAAAATACTCAACATCTGCAACAGCCCTTCTTCTTCTTCTTCTTCTTCTTCTCCTCATCACTTACAATGCAATAACAGCCCGACTCCTTCTTTATATTCTTCTCTCGGCAGCACCCGACTTTGCCAGGAGAGGTTCGGTGATTGGTATTTTCTTTCTTTCTCCTGCAGACAGCAGAATCTTTACAACCCTGTCAGGAATTTTCTCTCTCCCCCTCTAGTTGAAAAAAAAAAAAAAAAAAACTCTCAATGTCTAGCTTAACTCCGAAGTCCTGGGGTCATTTCAAACCCGTCCGAGGTTTCATGCAATTACTGATTTTCTCACGTGGCGTCGAGCCGTGTGACCAACCGGTTCCCAATCCCAACATGTGAAATGAGTAAGGTGAGGAAGTGTAAGAGCACCGAATGTCCTTGTAAGGTTGAGAGAAGGCGGGATGGGTCAAACACACACGGGGGACATTCACCCAGGAGACCGGGGTTTGTGTTCTGTTCTTGTCTACTATTTTTTGTGACTGTTATTGCCACTCTTCATTCTAACCTCAACTGGTGTTCAGAGACCGTCTGGGTCTGGGTCTGGGTCTGGGCCTGTCCCAGGTTTCTACCTAAAAGGAAGTTTTTCCTCTCCACTGTGGCCCTGTTGCTTGCTCTGGAGGAGACTACTAGAACTGTTAGGTCCTTGTAAATTCTGGAGTGCGGTCTAGACCTGCTCTATCTGTAAAGGGTCTCGAGATAACTCTTGTTATGATGAATTGATACTATAAATAAAATTGAATTGAATTGTCCCGCGTGTCTCTGAAACGTACCCACCATCTTCTCCTAAACCTGACTGTCCTGTTCTTGTGCTGCATGTCGGTTAAACGTACGTCCCGACCCTGAATAGGACCCTAAAGGAGACTTTCTGACCCTAAAGGAGACTTTCTGACCCTAAAGAAGACTACTTTCTGACCCTAAAGGAGACTACTTTCTGACCCTAAAGGAGACGTTCTGACCCTAAAGGAGACTACTTTCTGACCCTAAAGGAGACTACTTTCTGACCCTAAAGGAGACTTTCTGACCCTAAAGGAGACTTTCTGACCCTAAAGGAGACGTTCTGACCCTAAAGGAGACTACTTTCTGACCCTAAAGAAGACTACTTTCTGACCCTAAAGGAGACGTTCTGACCCTAAAGGAGACTACTTTCTGACCCTAAAGAAGACTACTTTCTGACCCTAAAGAAGACTACTTTCTGACCCTAAAGGAGACTACTTTCTGACCCTAAAGGAGACGTTCTGACCCTAAAGGAGACTACTTTCTGACCCTAAAGGAGACTACTTTCTGACCTAAAGGAGACATTCTGACCCTAAAGGAGGACTACTTCTGACCCAAAGGAAGACTACTTTCTGACCCTAAAGGAGACTTTTGACCCTAAAGGAGACTACTTCTGACCCAAGGAGATACTTTCGGACCCTAAAGGAGACTTCTGACCTAAAGGAGACTTTCTGACCTAAAGGAGACTATTCTGACCCTAAAGGAGACTTTTGACCCTAAAGGAGACTTCTGACCCTAAAGGAGACTACTTTCTGACCCTAAGGAACTTATGACCCTAAAGGAGACTACTTTCTGACCCTAAAGGAGACTTTCTGACCCTAAAGGAGACTACTTTCTGACCCTAAAGGAGTCCTACTTTCTGACCCTAAAGGAGACTACTTTCTGACCCTAAAGGAGATCCTGACCCTAAGGAGACTAATTTCTGACCCTAAAGAATTCTGACCCTAAAGGAGACTTTCTGACCCAAAGGAGACTACTTTCTGACCTAAAGGAGACTTTCTGACCCTAAAGGAGACTACTTTCTGACCCTAAAGGAGACTACTTTCTGACCCTAAAGGAGACTTTCTGACCCTAAAGGAGACTACTTTCTGACCCTAAAGGAGACTACTTTCTGACCCTAAAGGAGACTTTCTGACCCTAAAGGAGACTTTCTGACCCTAAAGGAGACTACTTTCTGACCCTAAAGGAGACTTTCTGACCCTAAAGGAGACTTTCTGACCCTAAAGGAGACTACTTTCTGACCCTAAAGGAGACTTTCTGACCCTAAAGGAGACTACTTTCTGACCCTAAGGAGACTTTCTGACCCTAAAGGAGACTACTTTCTGACCCTAAAGGAGACTTTCTGACCCTAAAGGAGACTACTTTCTGACCCTAAAGGAGACTACTTTCTGACCCTAAAGGAGACTTTCTGACCCTAAAGGAGACTTTCTGACCCTAAAGGAGACTACTTTCTGACCCTAAAGGAGACTACTTTCTGACCCTAAAGGAGACTACTTTCTGACCCTAAAGGAGACTTTCTGACCCTAAAGGAGACTACTTTCTGACCCTAAAGGAGACTACTTTCTGACCCTAAAGGAGACTTTCTGACCCTAAAGGAGACTACTTTCTGACCCTAAAGGAGACTTTCTGACCCTAAAGGAGACTTTCTGACCCTAAGGAGACTTTCTGTGCTAA
>NW_022605207.1:0-24689 GCF_008692095.1 Etheostoma spectabile | reverse complement strand
CCTCCTTATCTTCAGAGGCAGGGGCAGGTGCTATGGCTGTCATGTGTGTCACTTGGTTGTGTTTCACAAGAGACACTAGAATTAGAATAATACGTACACATATCATAGATAAGTGTGTGTGCGAGAGCTATGCACCCTACTATCTCTCTTCCCCAGACCAAAGGACTGATGACAGATTGCAGCCAGACAAGTTCCTGATCTTTTTTTTTCTTCTTTTAGTTGTGTGTTCATAGTACTGCGCTAGCACGACACATGCGGGAAGATGATTTACATTCTATTGATTTGTAGATGAGTTTTTCAAATGATAATAAAGAAACAGGATAAAGCAAAAGAGAATTGTTGTTCTACTGAAGTTAATGCCATACAAGCTCATCATTTTTTCAGCTGCACTTGTTGTACAGTATGTCCCTTCTGTTAGCCTTTGAGTGTGCGAGAGTGTGGGTGCGTGCATGTGTGTTGTGTTGGTGCACAAGAGATGGAGGATTGCCATGGCGGGGGTGTCTGCCTCGAGTGTTTGTCACAATGGCTGGTTCCCTGGCACTGCTGTCGATGGTAAAGGGTACGTGTAAGGGTGTGGTCTGTGTGTGTGTGAGAGAAAGATAAAATAGACAAGGAGGGAAAGAGAGAGTGAGGGAGAAAGATAATCCAATTACACCTGTAGAGGTGTAAGGAAGGAAGATGGGCTCAAGACAGACACCAGGCATAGACATAGTCTCAGACACAGAAATGCATAAATATACTCGCACGCACACACCTACGCAGTTAAATGCACAACATTTAATTCAGCAAAGGCATCTGCAGAGGTTCATGCTGAGTACAATAAAGTCCGAAGAAAAACGAAACAGAAAACAGAGGGGATGTTTCAAAAGCTTGCACAGTATGCAGATTATTATTACACTTTCCCGCTTAATTTCATTCCTGTTATTTCATGGGGGCAACACATTGCCGTTTCTGTTAGTGACTCCAGATTTTGTGGTATAACACAACACCATTTTCAAACTGTTTTCACTTTTATTATTCTTGCAAAGTTGACCCAATTTTCAACACTTTGTACACAAAACATTTGTTGATATTTCTTTACCGCTGTGCCACACAAATGCTTTAAATATAAAGAGACAAGCCGTCATTCCTAATGCCTCCTGCTGGAGTGCTTATATTTTAACTTTTCTGTGGAGTAGCCTTGCAATCTTGCAACAATGACATCTTTTAACCTCACATTTCCAAAAAGGTTTTGGACAGCATATTTCAACTTTCATATTATGCGTCACAGATTTGTGATCCCTGTAACCATGCAACTGTAGCATTGCATCAGGAAGCGATCCATAAATCCTTTGGAGGAATTTCATATCAAATAATGTGGCCATTGTGGCTGTGACATTATGAAAACACACAGTCTCACAGTGCCTTGCGTTTGGGTGTTTGTTCTTCCCAGGCCCACGTTGAACAGACTGCTCTATTTGTTGGTCTTTTTCTCAAATCTGAGGTGGACTGGAGAACATACAGACTCTGATGCCCCTGTTCATCAATAAACAATATACACTTAAAATTAAAAGCTTAGAAAAGTCACAGACCAAACTAAGCAAGCGATCCTAGGGACCTAACCAGTTATTTATTGCAGAAAACCTCTATACTTTTAAACATGCATAGGTTGAACAGTTGTGTATGTGAGTTGCATGTGTGTGAATGTGAGATCTTTGATAGATATAGTGTTGAGCAATATCTCAGGTGCGTATAAATCTCATTGTATGTATAATGCTTAGGTAATAAAAGGACTCTCATCTTAAGGTACAACTAAGCAAGACTAAGCTGGTACCAAAACAAGTTACTTTTTGTATGCTGTTCATTCAAATAAAAAGACTTATTGCACAGGAATCAAAGAAGAATGTCGTGTACCCCGCTAAGCTCACCCATAATACCCATTCACTCAACAGAGCGTCCTAGTTAAATTTGCCTTGATTACATTACATGTCATTTAACTGACGCTTTTTATCCAAATAAAAGCAACTTATAATTGTAATAGGATTAAGGTTTTGCTCAGGACACATTGGTGACTTTTGCGTGGGAATCGAACCCTGATTTCGTAGTATCTTGTGTTTAAAGACAAAATTCTTCTTTATGTAATCCCCGGTCCGTGTTATGATGTGTCAATTGTTCCCTATGTTGTTGTTTTTTTTCTCAGCCCTGTGAAGGCATCACGGATCATATTCTCCAGGAACACCTTCTGCAACGCGGCGGGTCACCTCGTACATCAGACCGCAGATCGGAGGGTGGATGGCAGGTTTGATGAACCCTGGATGTTATCATGGAACTTTACGGTTGCCGACAATGTAACTGCTGCATTGCTTTCTGATTTGAACACGCACACGGTGCATTATTTTTTTTCATCCAAAAGTGTGTGGCGTTAAAGGGAAAGTGTGTTACCTCGTATTATCTTGTTCTTTGGACAGCCCTAGTATTTATAAGTCCAACCGCCACTGCTAGCTGCTTTTCATTTGGCCACTAGGGATGTGTATTGGACGTTTTTACCTGTGCCAAATACCTACCTAACCTTACAAAGTTTTGATATCAATACTAGAACATAATATGTAATTTTCAGGAATATAGACTTACTTTTTAACAAAATCCCTTTGTTTCTTTGTTTGACATTGTTTATCTTTATAACAGTAGAGACAGGATAGGAAATGTGGGGGGGGGAAAGAAGTGCAAATGAAAAGGTACCCAGACCTAATCTAACTGGGTTTGTTGAGAGTTCATGGAATCCCCAGATAATCCACCAAACCACAAGGACACCAAGAAACCCTTTTTTTATATAAAATCAATACAAAATCATCATAAGACATTAGAAGCCAAAAGTTATTAGTATTTCAAATACACTCTTTGATATTAACTTCAAACTATGAATCAGATTTACAGTATATTTAAAATAGACAATACCGCATAGATATTGTTTATAGAAGTTTGCAAGCTGCCTATGGGGTCAAACACTCACTCAGTAGATATTAATAACCATGATGGAAACACTTCAGACTAAAAGATTTTAAAACCCCGGCCGATTTCAGTTAAATGGAAGTCAATTCAGCATGGCTATCATGTGAGGCATACGGTAGCCTTCCTCAAGGCTGCAACCCATTCTTTTGCATTTAAACCCTGACTCATGTTGTTCAGTCTGCTGTTTCTTTAATGTAGAACAGGCTTTAATTATGAACACTTATTAAATGCTGTTGCTGACTTTTATGGTTTGGCCAGCTCCATGTATTCAAGAGAAATCTCCCATCTGGACACCTTAACTCTGATAAAAAAGAAGAGGCAATTTGCTCATGCAAATGACAGTAGCCGGGATGGTTTGCTCCCAATTTCTCATTATCCAAACCAAAATAGGCTATTGTACGGTGCATGGCTGGGGGCTGATAGGGGTTGCATTGTAAAATGGGCTTACGAGAGGTCGTGATACAAAAAAAATATGAAAAAACTGAGGTAAAATGAGACTAAAATTAGAATTGTTTGCTATAGAAAGAGCAACCGACTTGGGTAAAAACAAACTAGTCACAAAAGATAAATAACTAACTATCCATTTAAATGCAGATTATTTCAATACTGCAATTAATGTGAACATCAACTTATATTTATGAGCTAGTATTATGGACAGGAAGTGGTACAACAGCGGTTAAATATAGTTATTATTATTGTGGATTACATAACAGTGCTTGATAGATGCTCTCTGAATTAAAGGGTTGGTCCACCTAATATTATGACTGACAGCCATGCTAATGGCTATGTGAGGCTGTAATGATTAGCTCAATGCTAATGTCAGCAAGCTAACATCACACACAGACAACACCATGATGCTGGAGGAGATTTACCTAGGTGAACAACATGGTAAACACAGTGTACAGCTGAGGCTGCTGGGAATGGCAATAGTTCTGCAGGGATTTGATCATGAACCAGTTAAGGGATCGCAATTCATCATGAAGGGGAAATAACTGTACCAAATTGTATAATAATCCATCCAATAGATGTTGAGATATCTCGCTTAAAACCACAAATGTCTATGTCATGGTGGCATGGCGTACAAGGTAGAGTTTGGGAATCGTAAATGCGAATTTATCTGACAACTGATGAGATATTTCAGTGGGTGGGTGTAATGCCACTAGCAGACTATATAATAAATCAAGGAATCACCAAAGTCATTCCGATTAATCATCTGGGGACCATGAATGTCTGCACCAATTTCATGGCAATCCATCCAACAGCTAGATATAGATCTTTCAGTATGAAACACAGCGGTGGATGAGGACAACTTACATTGCCATCCCTAGAGCCATGCACCTAACATGTACACCCTGACACAACGGAGGGAATCTACAGACCTCACAGTAAACACTGTACTGAAAGAAATATCCCTATGACAATGTGCTCTGTAGATTATCCAGAATAACAGAAGGCACTGTTTCAGGAAAGACACATTGTCGGTACATTGTAATGTGTTTTTTTAACGCTTTGAGCACCACGAATGACATTCCATTCACCTCAAATGTGTGTTAGTTTGGGGACAGAATTTTGTTTGTCTCACTTTAAACCAATACTTTCTACAATAAGTGACAAAAACATGTTTTAATAATATTATAATTTAAAAATAGTAGTTTAAGGGAATGGACCTTTTACATTATTAGTACTCGTACTGTGGTAGTAAAGTAGCGCTAGTAATGGTAGCAGTAACGTAATAGGTAAAGTGATAGTAGCAGTCATAGTTTCATTTGGATTTCTAATATTAGAAAGCTCAACCCTAGAATCACAAGTTCGAATTTAAAAAACATGTATTTCCATACCAAAGACGCATTAAGAATGTAAGCACTCAACCAGCAGTCCCTCTGTCCACCCACGCTGCTCCAACAGCGTGGGGTAGTGCACTCATGCTTAATGAATTGAGACAGAAGGCCAGATAAATGTGACCGTTCAGTAAAGGCAGCAGGCAAACAGAGAGAGGCTACTGGCTGCTTGCTATGTTGCATGTACAGGGAGCACCGGAGGCGCCCTGTAGTCCGATCCCTGCTTTGCTCTGACTCTGACTGGTTAGCATAAACATCTATAGGGCCTAAAAGCCTTAGATGAGTGCAACACATGCTGGGTAAGTGGTTGAAAATGGGACATGGAAAAGGTTTTAGGGACATTCCAAGAACAAAGCATACAGCGAGCGTCTGTTCTAATCTAAGAGATGTGTTCCTTTAGTATGGTTTATGGCTCTGTGTGTATGTGTCTCTCTATAGCTGTGTTGGAAATAGTGCACTATATAGTGTTCGCCATTTCCACTACAAAATACCCACAATGCACAGATAATTTGAGTGTACATACAATGTACCATACATTTTACTCCCTTATAACACAATGCAACGCTGGCATGTTTTCCCGGAGGAGAAGAAGATGCAGACGTGAACTGAAATGCAAAATTGGAGCCGGCTTGAATTTCTTTATAGTAGAAATGTAGCATGCAACATACTGTACAACCTTTTACTATTCTGCAGAGCGTTCGATTTGTTTAAGGGACGTAGTGAGTGTCCAAAATCTGGTTTAGTCGTTCCTTTTACAGTTAATTATACTATTTAATAAACACTATATAGGATAATAGTAAGTGAGTGAATGAGGGAACAGTTTAAAACGCAGCTTAAGCTGTCTCTGGGTGTATTTGCGAGATGTATGGATGGCATATACATACATATTGTACACACACACACACACACACACACACACACACACACACACACACACACACACACACACACACTTATACAGTCTGTATATGTGTGTGAGCTTATATGTATGCCTATATACAGCTTATTTTTCAAGGTCTACAAGTGTGTGAGTGTTGCTACTGAAAGGGCCAGCACATATCATCGCTTATCAGAGATGGAGAAGATGTTTCCTCAGGGGTCAGTGAGCTGCCGTCACTTCACATGAAGACAGCCAGGAGGGAGGAAGTACAAAGATGAAGAAAGGAATGAGCGAGAGACAACACAGAGGACTGGGGACAAATCGGGGTGGGGGTGTGGGAGTAAGGGACGGAGGGAGGAGTGCTTCCTCCAGTCAACATCATGCCGACTGGAGACTGGAGCTGGGAGAGAAAGAGGGAAAGGTTAAGAGAAGGGATGAAAGAAAGACTGACAAACAAAGAAGGAGTTTAAAAAAGAGATGGAGGAGGACTAGTGAGGGAGCAAAAGATAGAATAACAATTTATTTGCCAGAAGAAACCAGGAGCAGAATATGGGCAAAACAATGTGGGTTTGTTGCATAAAACAGGATCAGACACAGGTCAGAACATCAGACCAAACACAATAAAGGAGGTGAGCAGTTCAGGAGGAAAGTCTAAATAATGAAATAAAACAAGACAGCAGGACAACTAATGCTACCCCAACTAGGAGTCTTCCCTGAAAAAACTCACCTACTTCCTCCTTTTCAAGGAAGTACCTTTTTTCCGTAGTGCCATAAATTGTTATGGTCCGGCTGGCTGTGAGTTTTGTTTTATTTACTATTTTTCTATTTGAGTTTTCTGTTGGCCTGCCCTGTTTGTCCCTGCTGTTTTCTTTTTCCACTATCCCTCCTGCTGAAGCCACCTGACCGTCCACACCTGAGTCTCATCCACAATCACCTGCTCCCGCCGCTCACACCTGCCCGCCATGGCCAATCAACTATAGTATTTCAACCCATCTTCGCTTGATTGTTGCTCCAGTCAACCTGGTGAAACTCTTGTTGGACGTTTTATGTTGGACGTTTGTTTTCCGCCCCCAGAATCATCACCTCCACTCCTGTTTCCCGTCTCCGGTCAGCTGGCTTCTTCTCTTGGTCCCCCTCCCACGGCACCCTGCTTCAGCCTGTCTCCGTCTCCGCTCCCAGCTCCAGTGTCTTCCCCTCGGCTCCTCGCTCCTGGCTCTCCCACACTTCCCCCGACTATCCTCACTCTCGAGACTCCCCATGCTTCTCTGTCTCTGCGTCCCTGTCCCTGGCGTCTGCTTCCCCACTTCCCCTTTCCTCCCAGCTCAAATAAATCCTTTTATTTTTTGTGAGCCTTGCATTTGAGTCTTTCTGTTCTTAGCGTAACAAAAACTTAGCTAAAAAAAGAAATGATCAAAGTCTGTTTATTGGTGCCAGAATTTCCCCTCAGCTGTCAGTAAATACCTTCTCCCCTCAGAGGAGGGTAGCTGGTGTTTCTGTATTTATGGGTTTTAATAGGAAGAGCGTGATCATCATATTGACCGACCTGCTCCGATCCTAATGGGCACCTTAAATCTCAGAGAAACGCACTGTATTCTGGGGTGAGTTACAGTCAAATTAACATGGAGAGGGAGACTGGCAGGGCTGCTTCTGCCGGAAGGAAGGAAAACAATTGTCGGCCATTTAGGATGAGTTGGGAGGATGGTGGGGGAGCGAGCAATGAGGTGGGAGAAGGGGCAATAAATGATTTTCAGCAGTAGAAGAAAAAGAATGAGATGGTTTGGAGAGGGTGGGGAGAATCCAACATGCTCGCCTTCCATTATCGGAGTCATAAAATGGTTTTAATGACCAAATATTGGGCTCTATGAAACAAGATATTGGATCACATTACAAGCATTACACTTTGGCTCACACGGTCTGGTGCGGACACATTGTGTACTGCCTTTGTGTGAATCTGTGTTAGGCTCACTTCCCTCTGTGTGTCTGTACGTGTGGATATGTCAGTTGATTTCCCATAAATCCATCTACCACTACTGATGGTGTGCTTAATAAAGGCATGCATTGTGATAGTGACATAGAGGAAGGACAAAGCAGCACAAAAAAAGCAGCTTGGATTTGCGTTGCATATATATTGAGTGTTTTACCCAAGCGGCAAATTCCAGATCTGAAAATTGAAGCCAATGCGGAAGCTCCATAAACCTGCGATCTATCTCATTCCCAGTAGGCGGCGGCTCCACTGGCTCCAAAAAGAAGTCAGTTTCTATAGAAGTCTATGGGAAAATTGATGCTATACTTCATACTAAAACTAATACCAAAACTACTCAGTTGAATTTTTACTTCAGTCAGCATTTTCAAAATGATTCTCAATCACTAGTTATAAGTCTTCTTCAATACAGCATAATGTTCATTTAGCGACTTACGGTCCCATTCATTTTATAATAGAATATTCAGCAGTGGTATGGCTACAAGCAGACCTGTCAATCATGATATAGTACTTATTAGTACTGATACAGAAGAAACAATTACTCAATGAACAGAAAATTCATCTTCAACAACTTTGATAATTGGCTAAATGGATACCCTGGTGATAGGTAATATTTTTCTTACCATCAACAAAGACAAAGACAAAAGTGCATCTTGCAAGATTTCGCCTTTGCTAGCCTGGCTCTCAACCCCGAACGTCCCTACTGAAATAATAAAGTTTGCAAAACAGCTCACAATATTCTTTCTTCTTTTTTTTTCTTTTTTCAAATGATAAACAACAGATGGGCACTGAAGCACTACCACTTTGGGCGGTGTTCAGTGGGTAGAGCAGCGTGGCAGTCACTTATTGCAGGTTTGTCACATAGACTTAATGGTCAAGCATCTGTGAATGTAAGTAGGCTAGGTTGTGTCACTTTGGGGAAATTCATTTTCTCATTCTGTTTTGATTTTCGTTATTCTCACACACACACACACACACACACACACACACACACACACACAACACACACACACACACACACACACACACACACACACACACACACACACACACACACACACATATATAAAATGGAAGTGACCGGAGAATTGGGACCAGAGACAGGGCAGAGACAGGGCAGCTGGGATGGAGATGGAGCCTATGTCCTTTCTGTGACCAGTGGCAATGCCATCTCCCCGTCCCTCGGTGCGTAGTTTGTCTGTGTGGGTGAATCCTGTTAGTGTGATTTGGTTTAGGGAGAAGTAGTCCAGCGGTTTGTGCCAGTGATGCAGAGGAAGTCCAGTTTGTTGTCACTGATGAATTCATTCAGGATGAGAGTTTTATTACTTAGCAATCGAGGGTTAAGCAGGGCTACGTTCAGACGACGTTGTTTTGGGATTAGCTGGGACGACTGGGGGAGGGGAGGAGGAGCAAAATGGCATGCTGTTAATTGCTGTGTTGACAAAATACAGTCTGACCGTAGTGAAGGGATTCATTTGGACAATAAGAGGTAGTATGTGAATAGGGAGCCAGGGCATTTGTTTGGAGGACGGGGTGATGACGTACGAGGCCACAGGGGGGAGCTGGTGAGGGTGATCGATCTAGGAGCTGCCATGGTGGGTGGGGAAGAAGAAGACTGCAAGGAAGTGGGGGCGTGTGGGGTAAATAGTTGTACAGCATGCTGTAGGTTGACTGCTAAAAACAAGCGACCTAGTCTGTTTGGGTGAACTCCAACAGGCCAATAAAAGGAGCGACGGTTCCAAAATAAATTAAAATTGTTACACAAACCAAAGTTGTAGAATGTTATCAATTATTGTAAATAGGTATTTTCAGACAAAGACAATGCAGAAAAATAAATCTGTCTAATAAGTCTGTTTCTGCTTCATCTTTCATAATCACTCCCCATTACAGCTAAAATGGCAGGATATATTAAACTAGGTCAGTACAGTAGGTAGTCATTGGTTTAGTAATAAACCATTACTCAATCAAATGAAAAAAACATGAATAAAAATCCACAGTGAAAATAATATTTGTTGCATTATTCCCACTTCTCAGTATTACATACAACAAGATTTCTATTCAATTGACAGACACCCAGTATAGTTATCCTATGGATTAACAGATACAGATGTGGCTAATACAATCAATGTGGACTTAATGCCAATGCGCCATTGACATCCAGATACCATGCACATGGAATGATAAATACAAATGTGGCGGGCAAATCAGAGAGATCAACCAACCGGACGGACAATTAACTTTGCTCTTAGACTGAACTTTTATCAAAGCTTGTCAGGAAGAAAGAAACTTAAAATGAAAAGTTGACTTTTAATGAGCGATGGCAGGCAAAAGGTTGGCCAATGTGACTTAATGCACATGAGAGCCAAACAATATAAAAGCAAGCCTTATTATCTGATAGCCGATGAAATCGAGTTATAAGCTACAACTCTCCTCCCTGCTCGATAAAACAACCGCCACTATCGGTGTAACAGAGGGAATTTTTCCTTGAAGTTTTGAGTAATTGAATTTGTAAAAGTCATTGTATTACCCTATAATAGGATGTGCAGATTCAGGGGGGTTGCAATTTACACAAGGTGTCAAACCACACACACACACACACACACACACACACACACACACACACACACACACACACACACACACACACACACACACACACACACACACACACACACACACACACACACACACACACACAGCATCATTACTGCAGTTTTCTATTTTCCCGCTTCTGGCATTGCTGCAACTGCCTTAGATGAGATGTCGAGATGTGTGACTGTAAACCTCAGATGATATTTTGTTACATAGCACTTGTGGAAACACTCCTCGTACTTTGGCTTATTATTCTAACGTCTCCATGACATGACCTGTAAGGTTTTAAATATCCTTGACAGAGCTTCTTGCAGAAAGAGGATGCCTGGTGAGGAATCCTCATCCACAGGATAGTGGATAAGGTGAATGACATAAAACTATACTATGCACACTACATGGAGCATATTTTTAAGACTCTCTGAGGCACGCTTGACAAACTGCAGAGCTTTTACATTTATAGGGTGTACGCAATATAGCAAGGAGGGCAGACAGCAAAGAACGGTGAAAATAACTGGAAAAAGCAATCTTGTGGAGATTTCAGGGTTCATGCTCAATAATAACAGACCCCTGAACAGCCACAAGTTCTATTCTATTTTATTAACAGGACAAGATAAACAGAAGGAAGAATATGATTGTTAATTACATAAAAAAAAGAGAGAAAGAAGAGAGAAAGACGGGGCACTACTGGTTGTACCCCAAGGACGAAGACACATTCAGGTTATTTTTTTACATATTGTTTTGATTTGTTAGATTTTGCAGGAATCCTCTCAATAGGCTGTCCAATAATAGCCCATTCCCTTAAACCCCCTCAGCCATTTGTGCCTGGCATGCCCATAAAGATGACTGTGTACTGCCGTGCTTGCAATGTGGTGAGAATGTATTAAAAAACTCATAACCAACTAATTATAATAACAACTACAATCTATTAACACTTAGTAGAATGAGAACCAGATCAGAAATACAAGAGAAAAGGTCTAACCTTTTTGGCTGTCAATGATAAAGTTGCCCTCCTCGTTTCCCGTGGTGATCTTATACGTGATCCCGTCGCCGTCAGGGTCCTTCGCCAGCACAGTGGCAACAAGCGTGTTGGGGCCTGCGTCCTCTGAGACAAACGTCCGATATCTGATCAAACACATACAAATCAACAAAACACAATCAACACCTTGCCAGCACTTCTCAGCGGGAGGACACATGGCTGTAAAGGTGAAAATTAGACACATTCAACAGTGTTTTTTTTTCAACGTTTCAAATCAATTGCAGCTCATTCAACCAGTAGTCCAATAGTTCAGCACCTAGAACAAAGACGCTCATATGGAAACATGCTGCTTTACCCGAATAAAAATATTGATTGAGATGGATCATAAGTGTGTAAATCCATTAACAGACCAACCAAATGCACTTGTATCTTAGTGTCTCTATATATCATAACCTCATTAGTGTCATTTCTTGTTATTCCGTGGGTCTTTGCATTTGAATTTCAACTAGGGCAAACAGACATTGACAGGGCTGGCTTGATGTACTGTGAGGACAAAAATAAATGATTAGAAAGAACTCAAAACAAGAAGAAATACAAGCTAAAAAAACTTGGGGGTGTTTATTACTATTTATGTATTTTTATTATAGTTATCATTGCATTAAAGGCCTTCTGGATAAATCACACTGCATGTGCCTTAATCTACAGCCTACTGTAAAGAATCAACAATCACTTCCTTGGCCATGTTACCAGTATATTTCGTGCCATTTCTTCAGTCTGATATCTGGTGAATATAGCCAGTCATGACATTCTTTTCCATCAGCTGAGCGTTGGCTTGACCAGTGTTTGTGCTGTGCACTGTGAGCAAAGCGAATGTTCAATTGTTTACAACTGCAGCCACAAGAGGCCTAGTCTACATCCATAATGTTCCACTTCCGGGATTGCTCCGATGCCGCAGGAAATCCCGCATTCACCAATGTCCGTTACTTTCTGCTCCGATGGATTTCTGAGGACTATGGTTAACAGCTCCTCAGATCTCTGCAGGGTAAATCCAGACAGCTAGCTAGACTATCTGTACAATTGCTGTTGCACGACTAAAACAACTTTTAACGTACTCATCTTCCAACAAAACAAGTTCCTTCCCAGCGGCACCGTACAGAGTTTAGCCCGACCCAAGATGATTGTGATTGGATCAAAAAATGGATTAAAAAACTATCTAATCTCGAAATGCTGTGTGGAGTAGCCAGACCCTCATTGGCAGCGCTGTGGAGGAAGGTCTGGCAAAGCGAGACTACAGTACAAGAGGCCTTACTGTGACTTTGTCATACGTTACGTTGTTGTGATCCCAGGTAGTGGTGGGCGGATTGATCCAAATATTGATACTATCGATACCAACGTTGGTATTGATATTGATCAATAACAGTGTAATGAGATTTGAGTTTTTCTCCAGTATACACCGCAGCGGTTCCATCAAAGAGGTGACTTGGTTGTCTGTGTCTGTGTCATGTCACATCGCAGAGCAGGGACACTTTGCTCCTCCTCCCCCTCTTGGGATTTGTTGTTGCACCGTCATGTAACTCAGCGGCGCCGGGCAAACAAACAAGCAAGCAGCCATGCTCGGCGGCCAGCTCCACACGCAAGAGCAGGACAGAGACGGAGCAGAAGAATGGCAGAGAGGAAGCACTGGGTGGCTGTAGTTTCAGTCTGAAAATTAAACAACGGCGAGCTGTATCATTTGTAAAAAGACTGTAAGATACAGCGGTAACACAATACATTTATACAAGGATTTAACTTAATAATCCAAATTTAATATCATAAAATACCTTTGGCTTAAAGCCATGAAACTTAATCCATCTTAATTATTAAAAAGTATCGGTTTCATATCAGCAATATCGGCTCTGTACATACGTGGTATTGGATCAATACCATATATATTGGGGGTGGGAGTAGCTCAGTCCGTAGGAGTTGGGTTGGGAACCAGAGCGTTAGTTCACCTCCTGGGCACTGCCAAGGTGCTCTTGAGCAAGGCACTGAACCCCCAACTGCTCTGGGTGCCTTTCCATGGGCAGCCCCCCCCCTCCACTCTGACATCTCCCCATTACTGCATGTATAGGTACTGAGCATGTGTGTGTAGATCAGGCCTGTGTGTAATGTGTGTAATAACAAAGTGTAAATTGTAATTTCCCCTTGAGGGATTAATAAACTATACATTATTATTATTACATTATTATTATATTGCAGTATCACAGGTACTCATCCCAGGTTCACAATACAGAAAACGTTTGGAACTGGTTCCCAAAACAGAGAACAGACTACCAGAGGTGCACTTCATGTTAAATGTCAGCTGTTTATTCAGATTTATCTTTTTCAAACACAGCATTGCTGGTCTCATGCTCCACCAGCTAGCCGTTGCTTTCACCGTGTCGATCAGTCCCCGAACAGTTGTAAAACTACAAACCAGCAGAGGTGTAGCGTATAGAACTACCGCAGGGCAAGATTGTAAATAACCTACTGAATTCACTTTTAGATACCATTCCATACCTCCTATGTACACATAGTAGTAGACATCGGACCACCCACACCACCATCACACGCTCCACCCTAGAGTACCTGTAATCTAACACATTTCAAAGTGACAGAGTGTGACTGTGATGTAGGCTGTTGGTTGTGTTTACACCAGTAAACAGGAGTAGTTCTTGGATGTGTCAGTGTGTTGGGGGTGACGCACAGTCCGGAGAGAATTGGGTTGGGATCAAGAAGATTGCTGGTACAAGTCCCTGTATGGACCAAAAGTACGGAGCTGAAGAGATGCCACTTCACCTCGTGGACTCTGCCAGGTGCCCTAGAGCAAGGCATCATACCCCCTTAACTTGGGATCTCGAAACAGTGTAAATTATCACTATCCTGCAGGACATTCATTAAGGCTAAACCCTAATCAAATTTTAAGGGTGTGTTTGTCTGTTACTGGCTTCTAAATCAGTGGACAAGGGAAAGAGTGCATCATGACATCAGCTTAGACAGCGATGCTTTTACAATTCTGCTTAAAGACCAAGGTCCGAACCAACGTTCATGTATAATTACATTGTATACATTTGATCCTGTTCTTTTTGGTTTGATTTTGCTAGCGCACTAAAGCACTTTCCATGACGTACCTACGGCGTGTTGTCACCACTTCCGTGTGTTGCGTCTCCCTTTGATTGGTGAGTAGACGGCGTGCGTCTGATGTTGGCGTGTTGCCATTTTGGCATTTATTGACTGGTAGTCTTTTCCGTATGAATGAAAATGAATAAACAAATGAATGATCAAATCCCTATTGCGTTATTATGGTATTATGGTATCGGACCGAGATTTGATCTTTTGATCTGCTCTGAAAAGTGACGCTTTTCAGAGCAACCTAACCAGAATGTCAGAGACACAGCACTCATTTAGTCTATCAATGTGGTATGCTTAAATAGACTGATATAAAGAGAACATATGCTTTCCCGTTAGAATAGTATGCACGTGCAAGGTAAGGACTTGCAAACAAGGTTTTTTGGTATGATGTGTACACAAATGTGTGTATTTGATGAAACGTATCAGCCCATGCCTACCAAACTGAGCTCAGAGTCTTGCTCTGAAATTCCCCTTCAGTTTTGTCTTTGCATCTTTTAGAAGAACTTTGAACCTCAGCTTTGAACTCTCTGTTGGCCCTACACATAATCAAATGTTCTTGAAAGGCTGGCCTTTCTACCTTAAGGTTCACACTCTTTCCATTCTTTGGACACGTGTCAGCTGCCCTTATGGTAATAGAAGATATCACCGCAGAATACAACATACCAGCCTTTCTGGGCCCTTAGGTAAACATAGACAAGTTCCTTTGCATTACAATTTAGACATTTTAACTAATATAACTACCAATGTTGAATGGCTGACGATCAACACCTGTTGTGTGTTCACACCATGATTGATGTAAAGCGATGACTCTAAAAGCAATTATTCAAAAACAACCAACCAACGTTGTCTGTGCATGTGTGTGCGTGTGTTTGTGTGTGTGGGGGTGTGTGAGTGTGCGTGTTCTTTTTGCATATTGAACTTACAGCTGAGGCTAACAGAAGCACTCACTCTCTTATGTTGTTTATCAATGACTCATTACCTGCCCACGTGTGCCTGTACGTTCACAATGCAGTTGCAGTCACTCCAGTAACTAGTCCAGTCCAGTAACTAGTGCCCTAGTGACGTGGCCTATTTATTTTTCACTGAAAACAAGGCGCTCTCATTAGGGGTTGAACACTGTGATCATGTTCTGTCACTGCCGTCTTTCTTCCTCAGCAACTGTTGGACTAGTTTTGTCTGGGAAGATCAGCGATGTGCCACTCGCTTGCTCTCTTTGTAAAGTGTTGTTGCAGCATTTGAGTAATTTCAGTTCACACTCTGCAAGCCGCGCACTTCCCTGCAGATCAATACACAAGTCAGCCAGGGGAAGATGCTGTGCTGTGTTTCTTTATTATGTAGTTTCTCTGAGAGTACATGGGTCCCATTGATCAAACGGCTTACACTTAAGGAAGTTATTTGAAAGATCATTAGATAATTGCTTGTATTTATCTCACCTGAAAGCCAGAAAGAACTCCTTGTGCATTTCTGCCTTCAAATTGATGGCAAAATGACAGATGCTGGCTGTGCAGTTGAATTTAAGCACAACTCTTTCACACGGGCTACTAAGACTCTTTTGTCCTGACTAGCCGAATTAACTCTACTTCTTCATCACAGATGCAGACAGAGTACTCGTTATGGATTTAAATGGAGTTGGCTAACAATTAGGCTTATGGCTACAAGCAGCCTGAAATGCCAACAATAGCTGATGTTGACTTGTATTGGTCTGCAAGACAATACACATTTTGACATACTGAAAATGTTAATTGTGTATGCCAGTGATCAAACAATTAGTTGATTAATAAAGTATTCAAAACAGCACAGTAATAACTGTTCATTTAAGTTATATATCAAGCAGAAATGTTAAACATTTCCAGTATCTCAAATGTGAGGATTTACTACTTTTCTGTTTTTTTATAGTGTAAATTGAGAAACAGTTTGGGGAAAAACAAGTTATCTGGGGATACCATCTTGGGCTCTGGGAAAATGTGATCAGCACCTTAAATTTCTTATCTGATATTTTGAAGTCTAAACAATCGAAGAACAAAAAAGAGACATTGATATTGGAAATGACTGATTTTGCAACTGGTATTTGATTTTTGGCCTTGAAGACTTCACACTTGACAAACTCATTCCACCACATGGTCCATGTGGCAGCTGTTCTGGAACTTCTGATCAAATCACACTATCTTGGCAACTGGGCAAACTATCTGCTGTGTGATCCAAAGCTCCAGAACAGCTGCTAAATAGACCTTGCGGTGAAATTGTTTGGTGAGAAGCAATTGTTAGTTGGAGTCCTAATATAAGATAATCTGTTCAATTTACTTGCACATACGCTGGCACTGCTACAACCAACATTTCCACATCTGCGTTGCCACAGGGATCCACAAGACCTCTATTTATTCATCGGCTCTTGTCCACGCACGACCCAAATGTGTGATCGTACGGACTGTGCGTGCTGATTTCATGTTAATACAAGCAAATACGAATAAAAAGTAAGAAAACTGAGACATAAGACTAAGACAAGACTAAATTATGTCCATTTAATAATGAGAATGCAGAGCTGAGCATGAAAATGACAAGGTAAAGAAGACAAATGCATAAAACATAAAAGCACAACTATATGTAAATTGATGGCAATTTCATTCAAAATATTAAGCCAAACGTGACGTAAAATTCACAAGTACTGTACATACCAAATAGATAATGGTGCTATGGTAGGCATATCAAGGTTAATCCTACTTGACACTTACAGCAACCTAACTTCAAAAATACCCTCTCTAATGCTTTCAAGCAGATGCTTGTAGGCTTGTGCATGAAGGGCAGCCTATGTGAGTGTCTGAGAGAGAGAGAGAGAGAGAGAGAGAGAGAGAGAGAGAGAGAGAGAGGAGAGAGAGAGAGAGAGAGAGAGAGAGAGAGAGAGAGAGAGAGAGAGAGAGAGATCAGGACAGATCACTGAGAGCAAGCACAACGCCCAGCAATCAAGCAGCAGTGAGTTGGCTTCTGCAATCACATTTGGGCTCTACCACAACTCTAATTTTGCCGGATCAATGCTGCAATCAATTGCAAACCGCCTCAGACAAACGCCACCACACACTAATTACTTGTTAACCTTTTTGTTTTACTTTTTTTGTTTTAGTTTGTTTTCATTCTGTTGATCCGGGGAGAAAACAATAGATGCGTCCCTTAGTCCGGGGCCTAATGTCATTTGTAAAAAAATGAATGAGTGAATTTAATTATTTAGTTTCATTTAGTTTATCCAATAAGGCAGATATGGAGAATGGAAAAAAGAGAGGGGTAATTGAGTGTGTGTGTGTGTGTTGTGTTGTGTGTGTGTGTGTGTGTGTGTGTGTGTGTGTGTGTGTGTGTGTGTGGTGTGTGTGTGTGTGTGGTGTGTGTGTGTGTGGTGTTGTGTGTGTGTTGGGGTCAGGACGGTCAGCGGATCTATTCAACTGCTGCTCACTGATTTTTTTATTTATTTGCTGGAATGCCTCCTGTCTGATTCCGTGTTAATGACTTCTTACAATGCTCTGCTTCCGTTTGCTTGTTGAATTGCAGGGTGGATGTGGGGCCGATGATAAGAAGCTGAAATAACTGCAATATAAGCACTAATCCGCAGTGTTTGCTATAGCAACGTAATAGGTGAGGCCTCTGACATTTTAAATATCAATACAGAGTGCATGTGGTGTAATTAAGAAAGTTGCAAGAGACTGTTTGACGTAGTATGCCTTTATTTGTTTTATTTTGTAATTCGGATTTTCTGTGGGCCTTTCCTGTTGTGCTGCAGTTGCTGTCATTTGGAAGAAGTAGTTAACGCAATCTTTACCCATCCATCTGTGGTTAGTTCCTGTGGCATCGCCAGTGAGTGTATATATATATATATATATATATATATATATATATATATATATATATATATATATATATATAATTCTTTGTTCTGTGCTGAATGTATTTGTTACTTACTTGTGTCTTAATTAACCCTTGTGTTGTCTTCCCGTCAAAATTGAATATCACTTTTTTTTACGCTTTTTATCAACTTTTTCTAACGTTTTTGTCCCTTTCAACACTTTTTTTTCAATGTTTGTCACTTTTTTTGACGTTTTCAAGGCTACGTAACACTAACTTATTAACTTTAGTTTTACAGTTATTTTTGGTATTTATGGTGAATAAACCTCTTATAGGAAATTATACCTAATGTTTGAGTTAGAAAAGCAGAAATTAGGAATTATTGAGACTAAAATTAAAGGAATGGATGTTGATGATAATCACAGACTGGAGTATGTCAACTTTTACTCAAAACTATTTCAAAACACTTCAATTTTTTTTCAAATGCTATAAAGTTGAGTAAGACACCCCAAAATTAATGAAAGTAGAGATTTGTACTTGCCAAGAGCGTTGTGTGGCGTCAAGCATGATATTTGGGTAATTACAATTTGGTAGTTAAAAGAACAATGATATAGGAAAAGGGTCAATTTGACTTGAGGACAACATGAGGTTAAGACATCTTGAAGGTGCAACTTGTAAAGGGGAAATAAAGACTTTATTTATTACTTAATGGTAATACACACGTTTGTTATTTCAGTTTTATCTTTTCTTCCTTAAAATGACCTGCCAAGTACAACACACCGTCTGTTCATTGGAGTTTTTTTGCCGTTTCCTGTCAGATGAGAACAGTACAGTGTATCAACGGACTGTTTTCTGTTCTTCTAGTGCCAACTTTAAGATGCCGACAGTATCTTAAAGTCTTGACAGCTTTCCTTGTGAAATGTTAGTGTTTGACTTTTGTGAAGCTTCACATAAAATGGGGATCGCCAAATCAAGTGCTGTTATAAGACATTGTTTTTCTCAGTTGAAGGAGGTTTAGGGCTGTGCATTTTGCAAAACTACTAATATTTTGTACATGCGTCCTTTGGCGTTGTGCAAAAGAATTGATTCTTATTGAAATCGCGATTCAAGCTCTACACATTCAAAATTGATTCAAAGAATTCCAAAAATCATATATATATGTATCTATATTTCTTTTACTTTATTTGCATGTCTACTGCAATCACATTATAGATACGTTTATGATCCCCCCAAGGGGAAATTCAAGGTCCCAGTAGCTTACAGACATCACACACAACATACACATACATCATTAACAGGATGTTTATAACAAATAACAAGTCCACATGAATGATATGGATATGAAAATGTATATACAACATATACATACATAAACATAACTACATTTACATGCTGTGAATTGTTTTTTTTTTTCCGAATCGAGAATTGTTTTTGAATCCAAAAAAAAAAATCGATATTGAATCGAATCGTGAGCCTAAAAATCTGAATCAAATCAAGACATTTTCTGAATCGTACACCCCTTGTGTATTTCATTATTGAGAATGTTAAATGGATATACTGCTTTTGTTTTTTTGTTCCACATGACCTTAACTCTGCATGAAACCCTTATCCTTGTTCTATACTAGGGCTGTGAATTGTTCAAAAATATTCGATAGCAGTAACATACCAAGACCGTGCCTTTATAACGGTTTCTAAGCAATACTTTTTCAGTAACAACTGTATAAAAAAATAAAAAATTACAACGTACACATTACGTACACAAATGTATTTATTTTGCAGCTTCTACTACGTGAGCCCCATCTTTGTGCGTAAACTTGATTTTTTGTCCCTGCGGGCCTCTACGATGTGTAACGTTAGACAGCCAACAGCAGCATTACTAGACCTCAGTAAAGCATGCTGCATGTGTACTGGCTCACTGACTCTGATGAATTTGTTCCTTAAGTAATGTAGCTCAGCGTAAATTCTTTCAGGAAGACCTAACGTTTTATTGGTGCACTGCTAATCAGTTCAGCTGTTATCTTGATAAATATACTTTTTTGCCGTGTATAACTGTCACATATATAGTGGAGCAGATAAGTGCCATTTTTTAGGGTAATCGTTCACTTGTGGATACAAGCACCAAAATTGGTACAATTACTCAGTGGGTAGTGCTCTTTCAAAAAAGTACGTTAGCCATTGCAAAAAAACTTCATGGGAGCCGCGGCGGCCATTTTATTTTCCGCCATAGCCAAATTATGTATATTTGCATGATATCTCCTGAACAAAACATTCAACTGCTTAAAGGATGATGTCTACCCCTATGTTTTGATGGTCAATGATTACAATAATACCACACACAACATAAATGAAGGCCTCTAGACAGCTGTTGCGGCCATTTGGGATTCCGCCATAGCCTAATTATGTATTTTCCATCATATCCAAGATAAATCACAAGAGGCGATATTTACCCCTATGTTGTGATGGTCAAGAATTACAATGAGACCATATTCAACATCATAAATATCAATAGTTGAAGTCCTCATATTGATTTGGAGAGGACTTGAAGAAGAACAACCCAAACTTTATGAGCAAATCAAGAAAAACTGCATGAACTTCTTCCATCAGGAACGTGCCTCTGTCAATTCTTTGAAGAAAAAGGTGCTGAAGGAGGATTGCCAGCTCTTCTCCAAACTGTTCATCTCATGCCAGAGCAGAGTGTGTGATCTGAAGGAGCTCTTTAGACATGAAAATCAGCCATTCCCTGCTGCCTTGAGTGATGGTGGGAAGCTCCACGCCCCCCCTTTGGCAAGTATCACAGCTTGGAAACACTTCTTGTAGCCAGCCAAGTGTCTCTTTCTGGACTGTTTGTCACGCACTGCTAATTTAAGGTCTATCCATAGATTTACATTATGTTGAGGTCAGCAGATTGTGAAGGCCATGGCAGAACCTGCAGTTAACTCCTCTTGATGTAATCCACCGTGGATTTTGAGGTGTGTTTAGGATCATTATCCATTTGTAGAAGCCATCCTCTCTTTAACTGCAGCTTTTTCACAGATGGCAAACGACCACAATGTGCTGCAATACACCTCCCCCCCCCACCATGCTTAACAACTGGACAGAGGTTCTTTTCATTAAATTCTGAGCCCTTTCTTCTCCAAACGTACCTTTGCTCATTTCGGCCAAAAGGTTTGACTTTAACCTTATCGGTCCACAGAACTTGGTCCCACTATGCATCGAGCTTGTCTATATGTTAATTTTCCTTCTTCCAACACTGATTTTTGTGGTGAGGAAAGTAGAAGACATTTTCTTCTGATGACTCTTCCATGAAGACCATATTTGTGCGAGTATCTCTTTATAGTGGAATGGTGTACCAACTCCAGTGTCTGCAGGTCTTTCTGGATGGATCACATAGTCCAACGTGGGTTTGGAATTGCTTTTCTCACAATCCTGCGAGTGGTTCTGTCTGATATTTTTCTTGGTCTTCCAGATCTTGTTTCAACTTCCACTGTTCCTGATGACGGCCATTTCTTAATTACATTCCAAACAGAGGATATTGGCATCTGAAAACGCTTTGCTATCTTCTTCTAGCCTTCACCTGCTTTAAGCGCATCAACTATTTTCAGTTTCAGTTTTCTAGACAACTACTTAGAAGAAGCCATGGTGTTGATTGTTGGGGGGGGTCAGATGAGTCTGGGCATTTAAAACCTTAAGATTGACATCACCTGGTCTTTCCAGACGATGATTGAGAACAATCCATGACGCTGTCAGGTCTCAGCTTTAAAAAGTGGTGCTATAAACTCTGCAGGTGCTCAAACTTTTGCAGACGCCATTGTTGTTTTCTGTTATTTTGAAGTGTAAATGATGAAATAAAATCTAACTTTTTGTGACATATTATACAAATGTCTAATCTGTAATTTGATACCTTTTGGAGATTTTTCCATCTTTTCTTGGCTTCTTTATGCACATTTATACAAATATTTACCTGGGGTGCCCAACTTTCGAGCCCCACTGTAGAGGCATACTCTGTGAAGTACAAAAGAACAGACATAGTCTTTGACATCTACCAACAATCCAGTTTGAAGGCAGAACCTAGGTCAAAAAGAGGACATGAAGCCAGACGCAAAGTGACCAGCAATGGCAAAGTACCCAAGAACTGGCGTAACATTCTCAGTGAGGATGAGAAAAACTGAGCTGTTCCACTTCCTCGCTGACAAATTGCAGAAACTTTAACACCAAATGTGGTTATAGAGACCAAAGAGGATCAAGCTGTCAGCAACCACTTCATCAACCTAGATGATGTAAGTCCATGTACCGCAGTCATGAGGAAGCTGACACCAGGATCTTTGTCCATTCCAAAAATGGCAGCAAAAACCTTATGGTCAAAGCCAGTGACAGCGCTCTTGTTATAGCAGTCAGTGGTCTGCCAGTTCTTCGGGACATTGGTCTGCAACAATTGTGGCTTGCTTTTGGCCAAGGAATGAATCTTGGATGGATCATGACCTCTATCCATGTACTGGAAGGGAGAAGAGCAGTGGTATTCTTTTCTTTCATGCATTCACTGCCTGTGATGTAGTTTCAGCCTTTGGTGACAAAGGGAAGAAGACTGCTTGGCAAACATGAAATATATTGGACAAAGCTTCTGAAATCTTCAGCCAGCTCAGCCACTACCCTCCAAGAATGGATGACGGTGACCTGAAGATTTTTAGAAATGTTTGTGGTCATGATGTACAACAGATCCAGCGAAGTAGGAGGAGTAGATGAAGCCAGGTTGGTAAGTAAAGTAAGTAAAGTAAAGGCCATATGAAGCCATTCCTCCTACTCAAGCAACATTGCGGCAGCGTGTAAAGCATTCAGCCTACCAGGCAGGCTGCATCTGGAGTCAAGCAACTGTACTCCAGCCAGAAGTACTGAGTCCTTCTGAGTGGGGATGGACCAAGAAAGGTGATCTATGGCAGATCTTCTGGACAGAGCTATCACCAATTGTAGAAAGCTGTCAGCAACTGACCAATGTGGATGCAAAGCAGAATGCCGTGAAGAATGTAAATGCTATAACTTTGGTCTTAACTGTACAGCAGCTGTAAGTGCCAAGACTACCAATGTTGGCATACATACATTACAATAACCCACTTAAATAAAATGAACACAAATACAATAATATTATGTGCCTCCAGAAAAGTAATAACATAAAACCTCCTGTTACTTTGACATGCTTTATAATAATTTTTTTTCTTGGAATTATGTCACGTTTCGTGGATTTTTTTTCACATTATTTACTCTACATACCACTATAGATTCTCAAACACAAAATAGATATGTATGTAACATCCTTATTAGTAAAAAAAAAAGGATTCCAAAGGTAAAAACCTTGAAATATGTCCAATAGTAAAATTATGTGGGCAGATATGTGTTTTCCAATGATGGAAATGGCAGCCATCTTGGAAAATGGCGGCCATTTTGAAAAATTAAGTGGCTAACGTTATTTTTCAAATTATTGGCCCCAGAGGGATAACCCAACCAAATTTGGGGCTTGTATCCCTTGTGAACGATTTTCCCCCTTATCTGCCCCACTATATAACTAGTCTCTCTTGATTGAAATATAGCTCAGCATTCTTTTAGAAAGACCTAATTTAATTAATGCTCTCTTCCTAAATGGAATCAGCTGTTGGAGGCGTTCACCTTCCTGCTTAACCAATCCGAATCGTACAAAAATGCAAGGGCCAATCACAGAGTCACAACCCTGCTTTAAAAAAAATCTCTTTCTCCCTTTGCTATCAGTTTTGTTGCAGGCAAAGAGTGCAACCCTCCACCCCCCACTTCCACCTCCAGTCACTCCTCCAGTTGACCGTTTCGGAGCCTCCGTCGGTCTGGTCTTTGGGCTACTTTGTCCCCACCACCGGTGTCTAGATTCCATCGGGGGGGTCGTGATGGTTCTCTACCCCTATATAGATATGCAAAATATTTGTAGAGCGATGTCTAATCTATCTAATCGCCAAAGACTTTGTACATTTTATTGAGTGTACAATAAACCTCATTTGCATATCTGCAAACATGTCTCTCTCCTGATTGAACTGAATTAGGTATTGAATGATGTGCATTTTTTGATACTTGATATTTTGGGAGGTTGGTGCCTATACAATATTGAAATCTGTATCCTGCCCTAGTCGTTGCTCCTATTATCTCTATACACGGAATCTAAAAAAAAAAAATCAGCCAATGGGAAATAGAACTTCAAAAAGAGAAATCTGATTTGGAAAAAAAACTCTTCCCGAACAATACCAGGTAAGACCCAGCACCACTTTTCCTCCCCTTTCCTACACTGTGGGGCAAAAACATCTGAATATCATGTCTATTGCTTCACACCCATTACAAACTCCGGCAACTGACAGCTAACCCCTCCCCCAAATCATGACTGTCCAATCATAGCTTAGCACATGTAACTAGACACAAGAGGCTTGTCAAGCTTCAGATGTTTCCACATGG
>NW_022605206.1:0-9745 GCF_008692095.1 Etheostoma spectabile | reverse complement strand
TCGATATTGAATCGAATCGTGAGCCTAAAAATCTGAATCAAATCAAGACATTTTCTGAATCGTACACCCCTTGTGTATTTCATTATTGAGAATGTTAAATGGAGCTACTGCTTTTGTTTTTTGTTCCACATGACCTTAACTGCATGAAACCCTTATCCTTGTTCTATACTAGGGCTGTGAATGTTCAAAAATATTCGATAGCAGTAACAATACCAAGACCGTGCCTTTATACCGTTTCTAAGCAATACTTTTTCAGTAACAACTGTATAAAAAAAAAAAAAAATTACAACGTAACACATACGTAACAAAAGTATTTATTTGCAGCTTCTACTACGTGAGCCCCATCTTTGTGCGTAAACTTGATTTTTTGTCTGCGGGCCTCTACGATGTGTAACGTTAGACAGCCAAACAGCAGCATTACTAGACCTCAGTAGAAGCATGTGCATGTGTACGGCTCATGACTCTGATGAATTTGTTCCTTAAGTAAGTAGACTCAGCGTAAATTCTTCAGGAAAGACCTAACGTTTTATTGGTGCACTGCTAATCAGTTCAGCTGTTCTGTGATAAATATACTTTTTTGCCGTGTAACCTGTCACATATATAGTGGAGCAGATAAGTGCCATTTTTTAGGGTAATCGTTCACTTGTGGATACCAAGCACCAAAATTGGTACAATACTCAGTGGGTAGTGCTCTTTCAAAAAAGTACGTTAGCCATTGCAAAAAAACTTCATGGGAGCCGCGGCGGCCATTTTATTTTCCGCCATAGCCAAATTATGTATATTTGCATGATATCTCCTGAACAAAACTTCAACTGCTTAAAGGATGATGTCTACCCCTATGTTTTGATGGTCAATGATTACAATATACCACACACAACATAAATGAGGCTCTAGACAGCTGTTGCGGCCATTTGGGATTCCGCCATAGCCTAATTATGTATTTTCCATCATATCCAAGATAAATCACAAGAGGCGATATTTACCCCTATGTTGTGATGGTCAAGAATTACAATGAGACCATATTCAACATCATAAATATCAATAGTTGAAGTCCTCATATTGATTTGGAGAGGACTTGAAGAAGAACAACCCAAACTTTATGAGCAAATCAAGAAAAACTGCATGAACTTCTTCCATCAGGAACGTGCCTCTGTCAATTCTTTGAAGAAAAAGGTGCTGAAGGAGGATTGCCAGCTCTTCTCCAAACTGTTCATCTCATGCCAGAGCAGAGTGTGTGATCTGAAGGAGCTCTTTAGACATGAAAATCAGCCATTCCCTGCTGCCTTGAGTGATGGGGAAGCTCCACGCCCCCCTTTGGCAAGTATCACAGCTTGGAAACACTTCTTGTAGCCAGCCAAGTGTCTCTTTCTGGACTGTTTGTCACGCACTGCTAATTTAAGGTCTATCCATAGATTTACCATTATGTTGAGGTCAGCAGATTGTGAAGGCCATGGCAGAACCTGCAGTTAACTCCTCTTGATGTAATCCACCGTGGATTTTGGGTGTGTTTAGGATCATTATCCATTTGTAGAAGCCATCCTCTCTTTAACTGCAGCTTTTTCACAGATGGCAAACGACCACAATGTGCTGCAATACACCTCCCCCCCCCACCATGCTTAACAACTGGACAGAGGTTCTTTTCATTAAATTCTGAGCCTTTCTTCTCCAAACGTACCTTTGCTCATTTCGGCCAAAAGGTTTGACTTTAACCTTATCGGTCCACAGAACTTGGTCCCACTATGCATCGAGCTTGTCTATATGTTATTTCCTTCTTCCAACACTGATTTTTGTGGTGAGGAAGTAGAAGACATTTTCTTCTGATGACTCTTCCATGAAGACCATATTTGTGCGAGTATCTCTTTATAGTGGAATGGTGTACCAACTCCAGTCTGCAGGTCTTTCTGGATGGATCACATAGTCCAACGTGGGTTTGGAATTGCTTTTCTCACAATCCTGCGAGTGGTTCTGTCTGATATTTTCTTGGTCTTCCAGATCTTGTTTCAACTTCCACTGTCCTGATGACGGCCATTTCTTAATTACATCCCAAACAGAGGATATTGGCATCTGAAAACGCTTTGCTATCTTCTTCTAGCCTTCACCTGCTTTAAGCGCATCAACTATTTTCAGTTTCAGTTTTCTAGACAACTACTTAGAAGAAGCCATGGTGTTGATTGTTGGGGGGGTCAGATGAGTCTGGGCATTTAAAACCTTAAGATTGACATCACCTGGTCTTTCCAGACGATGATTGAGAACAATCCATGACGCTGTCAGGTCTCAGCTTTAAAAAGTATGGTGCTATAAACTCTGCAGGGTGCTCAAACTTTTGCAGACGCCATTGTTGTTTTCTGTTATTTTGAAAGTGTAAATGATGAAATAAAATCTAACTTTTTGTGACATATTATACAAATGTCTAATCTGTAATTGATACCTTTTGGAGATTTTTCCATCTTTTCTTGGCTCTTTATGCACATTTATACAAATATTTACCTGGGGTGCCCAAACTTTCGAGCCCAACTGTAGAGGCATACTCTGTGAAGTACAAAAGAACAGACATAGTCTTGACATCTACCAACAATCCAGTTTGAAGGCAGAACCTAGGTCAAAAAAGAGGACATGAAGCCAGACGCAAAGTGACCAGCAATGGCAAAGTACCCAAGAACTGGCGTAACATTCTCAGTGAGGATGAGAATAAAACTGAGCTGTTCCACTTCCTCGCTGACAGAATTGCAGAAACTTTAACACCAAATGTGGTTATAGAGACCAAAAGAGATACAGCTGTCAGCAACCACTTCATCAACCTAGATGATGTAAGTCCATGTACCGCAGTCATGAGGAAGCTGACACCAGGATCTTTGTCCATTCCAAAAATGGCAGCAAAAACTTATGGTCAAAGCCAGTGACAGCGCTTGTATAGCAGTCAGTGGTCTGCCAGTTCTTCGGGACATTGGTCTGCAACAATTGTGGCTTGCTTTTGGCCAAGGAATGAATCTTGGATGGATCATGACCTCTATCCATGTACTGGAAGGGAGAAGAGCAGTGGTATTCTTTTCTTTCATGCATTCACTGCCTGTGATGTAGTTTCAGCCTTTGGTGACAAAGGGAAGACTGCTTGGCAAACATGAAATATATTGGACAAAGCTTCTGAAATCTTCAGCCAGCTCAGCCACTACCTCCAAGAATGGATGACGGTGAACTGAAGATTTTTAGAAATGTTTGTGGTCATGATGTACAACAGATCAGCGAAGTAGGAGGAGTAGATGAAGCCAGGTTGGTAAGTAAAGTAAGTAAAGTAAAGGCCATATGAAGCCATTCCTCCTACTCAAGCAACATTGCGGCAGCGTGTAAAGCATTCAGCCTACCAGGCAGGCTGCATCTGGAGTCAAGCAACTATACTCCAGCCAGAAGTACTGAGTCCTTCTGAGTGGGGATGGACCAAGAAAGGTGATCTATGGCAGATCTTCTGGACAGAGCTATCACCAATTGTAGAAAGCTGTCAGCAACTGACCAATGTGGATGCAAAGCAGAATGCCGTGGAAGATGTAAATGCTATAACTTTGGTCTTAACTGTACAGCAGCTTGTAAGTGCCAAGACTACCAATGTTGGCATACATACATTACAATAACCCACTTAAATAAAATGAACACAAATACAATAATATTATGTGCCTCCAGAAAAGTAAATAACATAAAACCTCCTGTTACTTTGACATGCTTTAATAATAAATTTTTTTCTTGGATTATGTCACGTTTCGTGGATTTTTTTCACATTATTTACTCTACATACCACTATAGATTCTCAAAACACAAAATAGATATGTATGTAACATCCTTATAGTAAAAAAAAAGGATTCAAAAGGTAAAAACCTTGAAATATGTCCCAATAGTAAAATTATGTGGGCAGATATGTGTTTTCCAATGATGGAAATGGCAGCCATCTTGGAAAATGGCGGCCATTTTGAAAAATTAAGTGGCTAACGTTATTTTTCAAATTATTGGCCCCAGAGGGATAACCACACCAAATTTGGGGCTTGTATCCACTTGTGAACGATTTTCCCCCTTATCTGCCCCACTATATAACTAGTCTCTCTTGATTGAAATATAGCTCAGCATTCTTTTAGAAAGACCTAATTTAATTAATGCTCTCTTCCTAAATGGAATCAGCTGTTGGAGGCGTTCACCTTCCTGCTTAACCAATCCGAATCGTACACAAATTGCAAGGGCCAATCACAGAGTCACAACCCTGCTTTAAAAAAAATCTCTTTCTCCCTTTGCTATCAGTTGTTGTTGCAGGCAAAGAGTGCAACCCTCCACCCCCCACTTCCACCTCCAGTCATCTACTCCAGTTGACCGGTTTCGGAGCCTCCGTCGGTCTGGTCTTTGGGCTACTTTGTCCCCACCACCGGTGTCTAGATTCCATCGGGGGGGTCGTGATGGTTCTCTACCCCTATATAGATATGCAAAATATTTGTAGAGCGATGTCTAATCTATCTAATCGCCAAAGACTTTGTACATTTTATTGAGTTGTACAATAAACCTCATTTGCATATCTGCAAACATCTCTCCTGATTGAACTGAAATTAGGTATTGAATGATGTGGCATTTTTTGATACTTGATATTTGGAGGTTGGTGCCTATACAATATTGAAATCTGTATCCTGCCCTAGTCGTTGCTCATATTATCTCTATACACGGAATCTAAAAAAAAAATCAGCCAATGGGAAATAGAACTTCAAAAAGAGAAATCTGATTTGGAGAAAAAAACTCTTCCAGAACAATACCAGGTAAGACCAGCACCACTTTTCCTCCCCTTTCCTACACTGTGGGGCAAAAACATCTGAATATCATGTCTATTGCTTCACACCATTTACAAACTCCGGCAACTGACAGCTAACCCCTCCCCCAAATCATGACTGTCCAATCATAGCTTAGCACATGTAACTAGACACAAGAGGCTTGTCAAGCTTCAGATGTTTCCACATGGCACGGCCATGTGCATGGGGTGTGAGTGTGAGTGATACTTTGGAGAGTTGTCTTTTTTTTGCCTTCCACAGCCAAAATTCCAAGAGTATACGTTTATCTGTTCTTTTATCTGCTCTGCTCTAGAGAGAAATAACAGTCTACATTATGTTCTTAAAATAATGTAATTCTAGCACTATCCTGCAATACAAGCAGATTTCTGTTCCTTTATTTCCATGTCTCCAACATGGCTCATCAACCGACTTTTTACCTGGAGAAACTTCAACTTTAGTCTGTTTTGCATCATGACATGGGACTGAATGGTCATAAGTGGTTGTGGCTATCAGACACATATCTAAGACCCTTTGGAGTCTGATGTTCATGAGTCAAGTGAAGCCTGCATTTCCAACTCAGAGAGCTGCAGTTAATTAGTGAGCCAGCAGCAGCAGCTGATAAGATCTGCCAGTGACGGTTTTCATTTCAGCCGGCAAACTGATTGCCGACAACTTAAAATGAGAAGGCTGCTTTTGTCTGCTTCTGTCTTAAATCAAGGACTTTCTGCCACAGTTGTCATTACGAACTGCACATGTACAGTCAGTGCGAGATTGGAAAGCCTGAGAACAAGAGTAGCAACAATAATCTCTGTTTCTCCTGTCTGCTTTTCTCAAACACCTGAAATCAATTCCACCTGTCTGTGTGCATGTTTAAATGAGTGCCTTCACTGTTCATTATGGGTAAAAAAAAACTGTTTCAAATCACTGGAATCATGATAAACAAAATACAACGTATACATGTTAGTTGTAGACACGCATGCAAACAGTGGAGAAAGGTTCCTAGGGTGGTTTCTGTGGCAACAGGCAGGTGATGGAAGGTACAGTAATAAGATCCTGATAGCAAAGTGACAGCACATAGATGAAGGCGGCTATTCTGTCACTCACAGGAAGTGGGAGCCATGCAGTGAAGAGGTAGATCTAAGAGTTGAGTGTAGAATGCACGCGGAAAAAAAATATAACTACTTTTTTTTCCATGTACGTGTGCCTCCTTCCTTCCTTTATTTCTTTCTCGCACTGATGTCCATAACACACATTAATACCACAGCTAGTTTCCAAAATATTGCAATAAGACCCACGTCAAATAACACTGTTCAGTAGGAGTTTTTGTCTTGCAGCTAGCATTCACTCTCAACTGGCAAAACACAAAGAATTCTGACTGGATAATGATACATTTAATAACCTCCTTCTCTCTATTCCTCTCTGTCCATCACAATGCATTGACATGTGCAAGGGCACAAATCATGTGATGGCTGGATAAGAGTGGGGCAGTCATCACAGGTCGCCGCTTTGAACAACAACAACACATACTTGGTCTCACTGTGCTTTACGCTGGGTTTTCACAAGCAGCTTCAATAACAGCAGTGGAGCGGTCAATTCCTTCCCTATGACAACAGCCTGAAGACAGTGGGTGCCCGGAGGTCTGCCCGTCTCCTAAAGTTGGCTGTTGCAGAGCGGTAGTAGAGATTTACAGGCAAAACTGCCTAACTGCCTGTTAGAACGTGAACGTATGAAAATAGGTTTGTGTAATTTTTTCAACGCCGCCGCTCTCAGACCCATCTGCAGCCTGCAGTACAGTGCGGCTGCTGGGTACCATGAACTCTCTTTTTTAAGTTGAAGCCCACATGAAAACCCAAGTTTACTTTTAATGATATGAAAAAGAGATAAGTTCTCCCCTCGTCTTAAAGTGGTCATAAATCGATCCAAGAGCAGCCTACAGAAAAGTCAGTTTGCACAAAATCATCTGAAGTGTTTGATGGTTATTTATTTGTGCTTGAGAACATACTCACTGCAAAACAATCATAAAAAAAAGATTTATTTCTCTCTCAAATCTACTATACAATTACAAATTCAAGTAGCTACAAAACATTAGTTCTGCTGGTATACAGATGGACTGGAATGTGTGTGATGTTGGATGTTTTTCTGTATTTGACGTGTAAAGCCCCACCCATTTCTAACATTTACTATTAGATTATTATGCTCATTTTCAGGTTCATAATTGTACTTGGTCTGGAGGGAAGCTCCTCTGTGTGCGCTGTAAAAAATAATAATTTTATTTTACTTATTTAACTGTTAAGTTCAAAGACGGTGTTTGGAAAGGGGAATCCACATGTTTGCATATGTTTATTACAATAAATAATACTGTAACTACCAAGTGTGGTAAAGCCACATATTTGTCATTTGAATGTTTCCACCAGGCTTGTCAGCGCTCATTACACTACTGGGATGAAGTACTTAGATAAAAGATGTCATTCATATAAATCATGCATCCCCTAATTTCATCATCACATGCAGGCCTGGCCTCCAGTAAACAACAGTTTGTTTAATCTATCTAATCTTGTGTTGTCAATACTATACAATGATTTATAGCTTGTCTTTGTCGAATAATACAGAAGACAAAAAGCTTAATTTGTAGATTATTTTCCAAAACCGTTCATCCCTATAAGCAAGCATTTTAAACGTGTTACAAAGTGACGCAACGTTGTCACGGAAGTAAAGGCTGGACTACAAGAGCAGTTTGTGACAGTGTTTCCAAAGTCCCTTGGGGGGGGGGGACTTGGGCTTTTTCACTTTGGAAACCTATAACGTAAACAAAAAAGATATATAACACAATAAAGGAAAGGGGGAAAGCCAAATTCCATTATATAAGCACTTTATTGCCAATTGTTTTGTTTGTTTTATAATAATTATCATGACTGGGGATATACCAATGTTGACTGGCTTGGTATGAATTTCCAAAAACAAGGTCAGGCAACCCTGGTCAGCGGTGTGAAAGAGGTAAGTGATGAATCATAGATTGTCCAGTATGGTTTATGTGGCAGCTCCAGTCGAGTATTGAGGCAAACAGAAGAAAATCTGACTGATATTCTGTTGTAGTTGACACTAAATCCATTACAACACAAAACACACCAAACACACACTAATCCCCTCCCACTATAACAACATAAATGCGCATATCAGATGCATGATGCATGAATGCACTTCATAACTACATCCCTTTGTCCATTCCAACAATCCACTTTGCTGGACCTTATTACTGAATACACACATACTCATGCTCAGGAACAAGCACACACACACACAGTGCCTCCTGAGGGTGATGGGAGGTATGGCTGAATGACCCTGCCTCACCAATCTGCCCGCTTTCTGCCGAAAATCAACCAATTAAAAGATGCAGGCACCACAGGGCACTGGGGAGGGGGGGGAAGCAGCTGTGAGGAGCTGACCTGACAAAGTCTCTCTCTCTCTCTCTCTCTCTCTCTCTCTCCTCTCGATAAAGTAAATACATTTCATAAATTATTTACCTCAGGTACTGCATGGGGGCACAAATATTGTTAATTGTGAAAAGATTTTCAAAAATTAAACTGTCTAAACATTCAACTCCAATAACTGTATTTGTCCTGAGGGGCATTTCAAAATTCATTCCAACATATTATAGCAAATATAACTCAACCTATAAATAACAACATTGATGATAGGCTCACTAGCCTAAAGGTAATATAGCCACCCACAGATACAGTTAATCATAAGAATTCACTGTGTCACATGTATGTTTAACATAAAAGATTATTTTAAATCACCCCAACAGTTAATTTTTATAGCTTAGTATTCTATGCACTAAAAAGGTATGTATATAAAGGCTTTAGGCCGCCATACTTATTGTAGGGACAGTTTAAAAATGCAACTTATTTATACAATATATGTAATAAAGAGGTCCTGCATGTCTCACTTTCAAAAAAGGGGGTCCTTGGCTTAAAAACATTGAAGACCCTAGGTTTATGTCTTTTTTTACGATTATTTTTGGAAGCAGTGACAGTGGATAGACATTAAAGGGGGAGAGAGATGGGGGATGACACGCAGCAAACGGCTGCAGGTCGGATTCAAACCCGGGCCACTGCAGTACTCAGCCTACATGGAGTAAACTCTCTTACTGGGTGAGCTAGAGGCCCTCTTTACAGTTTTTTTCTGTTAACTGTAGAGCGCTTTATTTTTTAGGTTGTGTTTCAAGTGTAGCTTTACGAAACCAATTGGATCAAAAGGGAGAGAATGGGACATAGAAGTATGCAATTTTTTTTCCTTTTCACTAATATTAATACCAGGAGTAGCTGCAAGAACCAGGGCAGCATCTAAAGATTACTTTCAAAATCAATTAATATTGGGGCCTTTTTCTTTGGGACATCTAAAAACCCAACTGTATGCAGCGGGTATATAGGCCCCTGAAATGTCTGGACTATCCTAGCATGTGAAAAGGTCTAAGATCGACAGATTACATGCCACCCACTCCTTCTTGTTAAGAGCTGAGGCGCGTGTAGTAGGGCAGTGCTTCCTAGTTGATATGTTGTTGGCGGCCGCCAAGGTAAAATTCTGCTGCCATGGTATCAGAAATAGGGCACCGCACAAACAGGGCTTCCGCCATGTACACCGCCGCTCCTTCAGCTGTTTATGAAAAGTCATAAGTCATTAATTACACGAGTCTGCAGGGCATGCTCTACTGAACTTCAAGCGAAATGGCATCCGCTCTCTTCCCCTTTAGGGTGAGCAACTGGACAGTGACAGGACGTCATCACTCACAAGTCATGGCAACCAAAGGTAAACAACAGGGTGAGTACTACTTGTCACTCAATCTTAGGCAAAGTGACAACAGCAAACCAAAGCAGCGGACATGAAATCTGCACTAAGGCAGCTACGGTTTATGGAAAATAGCATTGTGGGCAGTGAATGTGATGATTTTACTGTTT
>NW_022605205.1:0-16670 GCF_008692095.1 Etheostoma spectabile | reverse complement strand
ACAGTCTCTGTGCCAAATGTAGCATTTCTTTCACAGTGTTACTACTGCAGTAGGCTTATGCCTTATGTGTACATGTCAACATACAGTAGTAAAGTTTCACTTTTCCACTGAGAGCCGGAGTCAGACTTACCTCCGACCTCAGCGGCTTCCAGCTGAGGAGCCAGCGTCAGTGTCAGGTGGGAAGGAGCCACTGGGAGCCGCTGCCGCTGGGATCCTACGGTGGATGGGCCGCGGGCTGCTGGGCCGGACGGGGTTGGACCAAAGTCTCTTGTCCACTTACGTCGTTGGTCGGCCTGGAGGTCAAAACAAATAAAACCCTCAGACACTGATAACATCATGTTAACACCATGGACTGTTCTATCACATCACATGTTGAATTAAAAGGATCACGATCCAATCCTACAATACTTAAATAAAAATAAATGTTATGTAATTAAATTTATACAAGTAAAAGTGTAGAAGAGTTAGAAGTATGAATGTAATATATTAATACATCATAGAAGAAGACGTGTTTGAGTTGCAGCCTTAGGAATCTATCTATCAATCTATCTATCTATCTATATCTATCAATGTATCTTTTTCAATTCAAAGGGGCTTTATTGACAGTCAATTTTCAAAATAATGGTCCCAGTCTAGAGAGCCGAGTCAGACTAACCTCCAGAGTCAGCGGCTTCCAGCTGAGGAGCCAGCGTCATTGTCAGGTGGGAAGCCACGCTGGGACGCTGCCGCTGGGAGCCTACGGTGGCTGGGCCGCGGGCTGCTGGCCGGACGGGTTTGGACCAAAGTCTCTTGTCCGCTTACGACGTTGGTCGGCCTGGGAGGTCAAAACAAATACACCCTCAGACCATGCTCAACATCATGTTAACAACATGGACGTTCTATCACATCACATGTTTAATTAAAAGGTCACGATCACAAAGCTACAATACTTAAAGTAAATGTTATGTATTAAAATATACAAGCGAAAGTATAGAAGAGTTAGCTGTATAAAATGTAATAGTTAATACATCATAGAAATGACGTTGTTTGAGTTGCTGCCTTAAGGAAGCTATCTATTCTATTATATATCTATCTATACCTTTGTCAATTCAAAGGGGCTTTATTGACATTCAATTTCAATAATAATGTTGCCAGTCTAAGAGAGCCGGAGGAGTCAGACTTACCTCCAGTCAGCGGCTTTCCAGCTGAGGAGCCAGCGTCAGTGCCCAGGTGGGAGCACTCTGGGACGCTGCCGCTGGGATCCTACCGGTGGATGGGCCGCGGGCTGCTGGGCCGGAAGGGTTGGACCAAAGTCTCTGTCCACTTACGACGGTGGTCGGTCTGGAGTCAAAACAAATACAACCTCAGACCCTGCTCAACATCATGTAACACCATGGACTGTTTCTATCACATCACTGTTGAATTAAAGGATCACAATCACAATGCAACATACTTAAATAAAAATACTGTTATGTATTAATTATATACAAGCAAAAGTAGAAGAGTTATCGGTTATAAAAGGTAATAGTTATACATCATAGAAGATGACATTGTTTGAGTTGCTGCCTTTATCTATCTATCTATCTTTTTCTATCCATCCATCCATCCACCCAACCACCCATCTATAAAATTATCTATCTATCTATCATATACTATCCTATCTATCTATCTATCTATCTATCTATCTATCCATCCATCCATCCACCCAACCACCCCTCCATTCATCCACCCACCCAACCACCCACCTATTAATTATCTATAATCATCTATCTATCTATCTATCTATCTATCTATCTATCTATCTATCTATCTTTTTCAATTCAACAGGGCTTTAGTGACATGAAGTTTCAATAACAAATGTTGACAGTCTAATATTGGACAGGACATGATAAACCGGAATATGAAACATACCAAAGAAGAAGATGATTCATATCTATCTGTCTATATCTATTTCACACGTCACACATATCACCAACATCAAGCACATGAACACCCAGTCTCTGTGCCAAATGTCTGCATTCTTTCACAGTGTTATTACTGCAGTAGGCCTTATGCTTATGTGTATATGTCAACATACAGTAGTAAGTTTCACTTTTTCCACTGAGAGCCGGAGTCAGATTACCTCCAGACTCAGCGGCTTTCCAGCTGAGGAGCCAGCGTCAGTGCAGGTGGGAAGCCACTCTGGGACGCTGCGCTGGGATCCTACGGTGGATGGGCCGCGGGCTGCTGGGCCGGACGGGGTTGGACCAAAGTCTCTTGTCCACTACGATGTGGTCGGTCTGGAGGTCAAACAACATACAACTCTCAGACCACTGCTCCACATCATGTTAACACCATGGACTGTTCTATCACATCACATGTGTAATTAAAAGGATCACGATCACAGGCTACAATACTTAATTAAAATAAATGTTATGTATTAAATTATATACAAGCAAAAAAGTATAGAAGAGTTAGATGTATGAAAGTAATAGTTAATACATCATAGAGATGATTGTTTGAGTTGCTGCCTCATGGAATCTATCTATCTATCTATCTATCTATCTATCTATCTATCTATCTACTATCTTTCTATCTATATATCTATCTATCTATTCTATCTATCTATCTATCTATCTATCTTTTTCAATTCAAAAGGGCTTTATTACATTAATTTTCAATAATAATGTTCCCAGTCTAAGAGAGCCGGGAGTCAGACTTACCTCCAGAGTCAGCGGCTTTCCAGCTGAGGGCCAGCGTCAGTGCCAGGTGGGAAGCCACTCTGGGACGCTGCCGCTGGGATCTACGGTGGATGGGCCGCGGGCTGCTGGGCCGGACGGGGGTTTGGACCAAGTCTCTTGTCCACTTACGTCGTTGGTCGGTCTGGAGGTCAAAACAAAACACCCCCTCAGACGACTGCTCCACATCAGTTAACACCATGGACTGTTCTATCACTCGCATGTTAAATTAAAAGGATCACGATCACAAAACTACAATACTTAATTAAAAATCAAGTTTTGTGTTAAATTATATACAAGCACAAGTGTAGAAGAGTTAGCTGTATGAAATGTATAGTTAAACATCATAGAAGATGACAATGTTTGAGTTGCTGCCTTTATCTATCTATCTATCTATCTATCTATCTATCTATCTATCTATCTATCTATCTATCTATCTATCTATCTATCCATCCATCCATCCACCAACCACAAACCTATAAATTCTATCTATCTATTATCTATCTATCTATCTATCTATTATCTATCTATCTATCTTTTTTCAATTCAACAGGGCTTTATTGACATGAAAGTTTCAATAAATGTTGACAGTCTAAATATTGGACAGGACATGATAAACAGGAATATGTACATTACAGAACAATAACATGATTCATATCTATCTGTCTATATCTATCTCACACGTCACACATCACAACATCAAGCACATGAACACACAGTCTCTGTGCCAAATGTAGCATTTCTTTCACAGTGTTATTACTGCAGTAGGCCTTATGCCTTATGTGTACATGTCAACATACAGTAGTAAAGTTTCACTTTTCCAAGAGAGCCGGAGTCAGACTTACCTCCAGAGTCAGCGGCTTTCCGCTGAGGAGGCCAGCGTCAGTGCCAGGTGGGAAGCCACTCTGGGACGCTGCCGCTGGGATCCTACGGTGGATGGGCCGCGGGCTGCTGGGCCGGACGGGGTTTGTCCCCTACGACGTTGGTCCATCTGGAGGTCAAAACAAATAAAACCTCAGACCACTGCTCCACATCTGTTAACACCATGGACCGTTCTATCACATCACATGTGAATTAAAAGCAACAGTATAGAAAGAGTTAGCAGTATAAAATATAATAGTTAATACACCATAGAAGATGACATTGTCTGAGACTTTTGTTTTGAGACATGGACTGTTCATAAAGACTCTCTGGAAAATTCTCACGTCACATAGTCAGCAGCACTGATAAAGTGCCATACTCAAACGTAAACACAATCTACTCATTAAAACTAATTAAAATTAAACCTGACCTTGACTGCTATTAAGAATACATTTTTTATTCATAATAAATGAGCGACGGATTAGGCTGAATGAAGATGTCCGATTGTCAGACCGATGGAGTCAAAGCCATTGGCACTGTGAAATCAGCTTTTTTCTCAATAAAGCTGTATTTACTAAAAGTGGGCTAAATTGCGAAGCTTATTTGCTGATGGGTGAAATCTCGACACCTTAGCACCGCTTAGGAAACCTGTGGGGCTATCGTTCAGGGCACGACGATCATGAATATTTTAAACGGCATTTGAGGCTCAAATTAAAAAAAAAAAAATACATATACATAGCCTACTGTATGTAGAATATGCATTTATTATGAGCACATTCAACTATGCATAATAAGGATTGCATTAACTTAGTATTGCAGCTGCTTACTCAACATCAGCAAGAAGTTAAAGAAAATCTTGAAAACATTTTATTATATTATTTCTATGATCAGGCTAATTATTTAATAGATAAAACAGACGGTCCGTATAAAACCAACCACAAATCAAGGTCAACCAAAAGCTGCTTCAGTCAAGCTACTTCTTCAAACTTATAGGCTACAAACAGTCTTATTTGATTAACTAACATGGGTTAATTTTGGGGTTTCAAAGGTAAAATACACAGAAAACAACATTGGTTTAGAAAGTGTATAAATCTCACATTTTCCATGTAAAGTCCTTTTGTCAGTGACAGTAGGTCTTAGTAGAACTCAAGGTGCAAAAAGTCGTCAGTTGAATTGTCCTCTTTAGAGAAATTGTGGTGTGCAAGTAGAAATCTTATCAATTTCTGACTGATAGAAAGTTTGTTTTTGTTTGAATGGTGATCATATGTGAAATGATGCACCTGGAGACAAAACATAGCAACCGTGGAATCATCAGGTCCCTGACCCAATATGGACCCTGACACATGTCTTCCCTCAGGTTCCAATTAAGTGACATCAACTAGTCCTCCATTGCAAGAACAATGTCATTTGTTAGTTTGTAGCAATTTCATTAAATACAGTTTTGTTGGAAATATCCAACATGTGAGCCAAAACATAGCCTAAATTAATGAAGGTCTTAAAACATTTGACTCACCTCTGACCTGTTAATAAATGATGTGAGAAACATCATCCTTGCACCTGGCCGCCCACCTTAGCCTACAGTAAAGCCTGGCTACCTTTTAGAGCATCAATCACGCCAGACTTCAACAACATGCTAATTTAAAGCTCTTTTGCTCATGGGTGAAAAGTTGGGACATTATCATGGCTTTCTGCAAAGATTTGAAAAATCTAACTATTATTGCAGTTGTCACACCTCTCTGCTGATCACCATGCGCGCCTGTTGTTTGGGCCAAATGCAAACGGAATATTTGAAACAATCTTTTCAGGTCTAAATTAAACAAAATATCCCAAATAGTCTATGTAAGCTAGATAATTTGTCTATGAAGAGCATATTCAAATACAGCATAGTAAATTAGGCTTACCAAACTGCTTGCATACTGGCCAACATCGGCAAGAAGTTAAAGAAAACGAGGAAAGATTTTTTATTAAATATTTCTATGATCAGTCCAATTGTTCAATAGATGAAACAGACGGTCTGTATCAAATCAACCAACAAAGCCACGTCAACCAAAAGCTGCTCAGTGCTAATAACTTCAGTCTTATTTGATTCATTTACAGCGAAAATATTGGCATTTAGCATCAGGAATTTTAGTTGTTCGGAAAGTGTTAAAGGTCAAATACATAGAAAACAACATTGGTTTAGAAAGTGTATAAATCTCAGATTTCCATTTAAAAGTCCTTTTGTCAGTGACAGTAGGTCTACTCTATCTATCTATCTATCTATCTATCTATCTATCAATCTATCTTTTTTTCAATTCAAAGGGCTTTATTGACATGAAAGTTTCAATAACAATGTTGCCAGTCTAAATATCTGGACAGGACATGATAAAAAGGAATATGTACATTACAAAGAAGAAGGGGTTTGGACCAAAGTCTCTTGTCCGCTTACGTCGTTGGTCGGTCTGGAGGTCAAAACAAATACAACCCTCAGACCACTGATACACATCATGTTAACACCATGGACTGTTCTATCACATCACATGTTGAATTAAAAGGATAACGATCACAAAGCTACAATACTTAATTAAAAATCAATGTTTTGTATTAAATTATATACAAGCAAAAGAACAAAGGCGTTTGCTGTATAAAATTTAACAGTTAATACACCATAGAAGATGAGATTGTTTGAGTTGCTGCCTTTATCTGTCTATCTATCTATCTATCTATCTATCTATCTATCTATCTTTTTTTTCAATTTAAATGGGCTTTATTTTCATTTCAGTTTCAATAACAATGTTGCCAGTCTAAATACCTGGACAGGACATGATAAACAGGAGTATGAACATTACTAAAGAAGAAGATAGATTCATATCCATCTGTATATATCTATCTCACACGTCACACATATCACAACATCAAGCACATGAACACACAGTCTCTGTGGCAAATGTCTGCATTTCTTTCACAGTGTTATTACTGCAGTAGGCCTTATGCCTTATGTGTATATGTCAACATACAGTAGTAAAGTTTCACTTTTCCACTGAGAGCCGGAGTCAGACTTACCTCCAGAGTCAGCGGCTTTCCAGCTGAGGAGCCAGCGTCAGTGCCAGGTGGGAAGCCACTCTGGGACGCTGCCGCTGGGATCCTACGGTGGATGGGCCGCGGGCTGCTGGGCCGGACGGGGTTTGTCCCCTTATGACGTTGGTCCATCTGGAGGTCAAAACAAATACACCCTCAGACCACCGCTCCACATCATGTTAAATTAAAAGCAAAAGTATAGAAGAGTTAGCAGTATAAAATATAATAGTTAATACACCATAGAACAGGAGTTGGCAACCCTTACCACTCAAAGAGCCGTTTGGTCCCGTTTCACACAGAAAAAGAAAACACTGGGAGCCACACCCTTTCGAAATTTTAAATCAAAAAAACTGTATATAACCTTTTTTTTGCCTTGTGCTATGTATAAACAAACTATACTGTGTTCATTTATGAAATCATGAACGACTGCAGGGAAAATTAATTTCTGCATGCAACAAAACATTTTTAACTCAAAAAAAAAGACTGGGTTGACGGTGTAGTAAATAATTTGATTCCTGTAGTAATGAAAAAAAAAAACATTTTTAACTCCGAAAACAGAAATGGGTTGAACGTTAAGTAAAATACTCAATGTCTATTTGAGTCGTAGCAATGGGAAAAACTAAACGCCAAACTTACATTATCCACTGGCAGCAAACAAAAATGCCGTCCTCTCTCTGCGTGCCGTCATCCTTTTACCGGCGCCGTGCAGTCAGCCGTCAACCTGAATAATGAAATGTCTATTTCACTGAACAATGAAAAAATAGATATTTGTGAAATTAATAGGCAATTAAAATACTGATCATACTTGGTCAATGTGTTCTGCTCCTGAACCTCAGCGCACAGCGCCATGAAAGCAGCTAGCGTCTCTAAGGTCTAGCTATTGCTAGCTAACACTGAACTCATCAAGACAAGGAGCGCTGCTCTTTAGCTAACAGCTAATCATGGCGACGTTGCCCGGGGGGAAAAAAAACACAGAAATTGTTGTCGTGAAATAACGTTAACGTGCCTGTGGGCTTATGCCTGAACTTGTGACGTTAATTTAATGTTAATGTAATGCACTGAATTTGCATTTATGTTACTGCATGAATGGTTAGTGTTCTGGTAACGTTAGCATGTTAACATTAAGTTAAGTTAAAACCATTAGCTAGCTAACGTTAGCTAACTCAAGTTTCACTTAAGCATTATTCTTGTTCTTACACTGCGAAGACAAAGCATCAATTTATTTAATTTTATTTCTAAACATTTGCCTTGAAATGCCAAAGTTGGCAAGAGTTGCCCTTGAACTGCAAAATAAGTTCTTAAATAATGGTATACAATTTGCTGACTTGCCATTAACCATCATGCAAAGTAGGAATAACCAGAATAGCTGAATATATCAATGTCAGCAGAAACATTACATTAAAAACTTACCGTGACTTTATGCACCGACGTTTTTTCCCCAAGCTCTGACCACGATCTTTGGGCGCCTTTTCTCGCAAAACGTGTTGTGTTCAAAAGGCCTCGTTAATGGGAAAACTCCAACTTGAATTTACACTTACTCACTCGTCACACGACCTCAAGATCTCCAACTACTACATCTATTATATCGAAAATATAGAATTTGAGCTGTCACTAAAAAGATAAAGCCTATTCAAAGTAGGTTTTCCTAGGTCCCACTTATGCAGCCAGGTGAAAAGATGGGATGAATTCCCCCTGTGCTGATGCTAGTCAAAGAGTAGTTGAAAATGACAATTTTCAGCCAAAACTGTTTTCATTTATTAGTTTTTTGATGTCACCCCCAGTTTGGCTTATTTATTTCCAAGATGAAATGTGCAAGTTTTGCACATGTGGCAACTCAAAATTATCTCAGCCAAAAGACGAACATACAGCACGTTTGAACCTAAATGCGCTCGCTCAGACACTATATTACATAATACAAAACATAACTGTAGTAATCTGCAGTTGTGCTGTACACCATACACAAAAAACAAGTATACCATTTAGAAACTAAATGGAACTGTGCAACTTAGAGACCGATGGCTTCCCACTGATCTGGGGTCAAAGAGTCACCAGACTGATTCTTGATAACTTGCGACTGATTGTTGCTTCTTTGCTTGCATCAAAATATTTTTGTTGTCAACAGGTTTGCTATGGACACATGTAATAGCAAACCATATTGTTCCTTAATGTTCCTTGTAATAGTAACAGTGGGGGCTGAGAGAGGCGCACATGCCCATGCTGCATTTTGGAAGAACAAAATGACTTGAGTCCTTCTCCATCTAATCATTGTTAATTTGAGCAAATCATTTCTTCAACTGGTGGTGGTGATGGTGCAGTGGATGATCGTCGGTGTGAGAGACCTGCATGGGTTTAATTCCCACTGTGGCACATCCACCATGTGTCCCTGACAAGGGCGTCACTTTATGTTGAAAATTGGGGACATAGGGCCTTAGATTAGGGGTGTGATGATACATTAGGTCATGACACATGATGCACAAGAACAAGATAAGAAGATTTTGAGCATTAGATAAAATATTGATGCTGAATTTATGTGCAGGGGGGTGCTCCTCCAAATGTTTTTGAGCATAAAACTTGTAATTTCTTGCTTTCTGGACACTCGAGATTCTCTTCTCAAATTTACGGTGGAAATGTTTTTTGATATGAGGGAAAACTAGTTTGTTTCTTAAACTTTTTTTAAAGCATTTTCATTTGTTAGTTAATATTTGGTGCAAGCTATTTTTCAGAACAGTGATGGTGAATAAATCAGCCATTTCAAAATGTGTCCTCACCACATCAGCGTAAATGACAGCAAGGCATGGCAGTGGGCCACCTCAAGCAATTGTTGCTTTTGAGAGAAGTAAATGAATCAATGTCATTGTATTTGATAGGGACAGTATACAAGGCAATGATGTGTTTTCATATTAAAGTTATGATCAGAGCAGTAATTGTTTAATCTTTTACCTGACAATATGCTTTCAAATCCTTTGTGCTAATTGATGAAGGCAAGGGTGGTCCCACCAAATATTGATTTGATTTAGAATTTTCTTCACTTTGTATTTAGTTTATTGACAAGTATCACATGTCTATTTTTGAAAGCACTTGACAACACCTTTCAATGCCCAAGACTTCTGCCCAGTACGTGGGTCACTTTTGGTTTAAAGCAGCTGCTCAGCTACATTGTACTGAGCAGCTTCCAGGTGTGAGTGTGTAACTGTGTGAGGGCCTTCCTGCAAATGCTCTTGGGGAACTGATATGAATAAATAAATGTTAAAAGAAGTCAGTGCTTTCTGTATTGAATCTTTGGCACAGTACTATTTGCAAATTTGGTCCATATTTGCCATAACATATGTGGCCCACATCCAGGTTAGCCAGTGCAAATTGTGCCACATCTTTACCTAAAGTGACCCATGTCTGTTTTATCAAATTAGGGCAATGCATGAAATACCAAATGTGGCCACATTAGGCTCACTTCTTGATTAGCTAGTCCTGGCTGTGCCATATAAAGCCAAAAGTGGCCCAAATTGTTGTTGACTATTTGGGCCACTTTTGCTACATCACATGTGGGCCACCTTAGGCTCACATCGAGTATAGCCAGTACATGACCTTTAGCTAAAGTGGCCCATGTCTGTTTTGCCATATTAGGGCCACACATGTATTGTCTAATTGGGCCACATTAGGCTCACACCTTGACTGGCCAGTGCTGGCTTTGCCATAAATATACCAAATGTGGTCCATAATTGTTGTTTTTAACTGTTGGGCCAACTTTTGCTACTTCACATGTGGGCCACTTGAGGCTCACATTTAGTTTGTCAGGGCTGCAAGTATGCCGGGAGTGCCGCATCATTGCCTGAAGTGGCCCGTAATCGTTTGCTATCTGGGCATTATTTAATGTAATGTATATTATGTTGTGTCAAATAAGTCTTAGGTTCTGGGAAATATAATGATCTTCATTAAGTATTTTGTTGTTTAAAAAAAAAAAGAAATGTTATTTGTATTTGTCAGTTCAAATTTGTTGTTGGAGTGTTGACCTTATTTCTAAAGCAGCCATTTTGAACAACCAGGTGTCTGGAATCTTACCATCAATGTAAAAGTAGTGTTACTTCAACACATACCTCAGCAAGATGAGTTTCAAACAACCAGTAGGAGACAGTAGTGCAGCGATGATCCTCACCTGCGAGTAAAAACTGCTTTGATCCTTTTTGGGACTTAAGGTTACACAACTTAAAGTTGGCTTTAACAGAGCTGCCAACTTTCCCCCAAACCTTGGAGTGAGATTTGGGGGGGCAACCCATATTTTGCCGCGTACAAAGCAATTTCTTGGCTCTTTCAGCATCATTATACTTCAGGGTTTAAATTGGGATTTGTTATATGTGGGGGATGGGGCTCTCCTAGGGGGGTCGGGGGTTATGCCCCCCAGGAAAAAAATTTGAAAAATAAACCATTAAATGGCACTTTCTGGAGAGTTTTGTGCAAAAAAAAAAAATGGAGAAATCAAGTCTTGCATAATATGTGCAAAACTGTAGGGTTAAGAGCCTTTGTGTTGTTGCTGTATCAACAGGTATTAGGACATTTAGCATTTACATTATGTAGCCAGGTTAAACAGTTTTTTAGATTAGTTCCATAGCAGTGTTCTGTTTCCTCAAGGGGGCAGTGTTACACTAAGAGTAGCGGCAAGGCGAATCTCACTTTAGCGCCTAATTTTGCCGAGACACCAAAAAAAAACCAGGAAGTGACAGTACGGTAGGTGACTGACTCCTGTGGTGTGGATTTCTGTTTATGTGTGAGGTAAATATCCCTATAAACTTCGGAAAATAGGAAAATGATTAGCAGTGTTAACACATGAGATGATGGTTAATTAGAAGACTTAAGGTTGATGAGTGATGATTTTGTATTGCAGACGATTTCTTTAGATCTGTAAGAGTTGTGCATATCTCCGCCACGCTGAAGGCCACACTGAACAGCGGATTTAGCGTGAGTAATGCTAAAGTACATGAGAAAGCAACGTTATCTTCTAATAATGTACTGTATGGTGACTACTGAAATAATAATGTCCATTTGTATGTTTTCTGCTTAATGTAGAGGGAGAGAGATATCCGTTGAAATCCCGGTGTGTGTTGAAGCACAGGTTGCACACTGGAGGGAAAGTGAGTTAATTATATTTTTCTGAAAATTACTCTGAATTGTAAGAATGTTGGGGAATGGGGGAATTGTGGGTAAGAGGGTACTTTTATGTTTATTTCATGGAGATATTTTATTGGGAAGTATGAGTTGTGTGTTTTAACAAATGTACTCAACACATGTTGTATTTTCTTTATCTAGAGAGGTGCCACTACTTGCATTATTATTAATTTTACAGTTACATTTAAAGATGCACAGAGGTTAGAGAAGCACCATAGTGGCCCAAAGTTGCAGTATCGTATATATAGTATAGTATAGCTCTGATGTGTTTCATCAGATTTCTGCTCTTGTTTACAACTTTATGCACATTCAAATTATAACTCCTCCCATCTGTGTCCGAGATGTGGAGAGTTGTAATATAGTCTGCTGTGCATGTCATTGCTCCGCTGATATGGTGGATCTCACTCAGACCGTCGCACAGACAGAGGCCCATTTGGGTCTCTGGTCTCTGACAAAGTTTAGAGGTGGCTGTACGCTGCGCATTATCTAGGACTAGAGGACTAGACGGATGCAACGCGTCACTGCCCCAGGGCTGCCAACTCTCACGCATTGGCCGTGAGACACACGCATTTGAGTGGTTTCACACGCTCACACCCACACCCCCGATTTCTCACGCTGAAGTGTCAACCCGGTCGGTCAAATTTCTGAAAGAAAACTTTATCTATAGATCTGGCTGTTGAGCCACTCGTGATCGACTAGTGTGCTGTCAGAGACTGTGAGGGGGTTCAAGAGCGTCCCTGTCTGTAGTTTCGAATTGTCGCAAACTGAGAAGATTTTTGCACGAGCCTCCCAAGGGCATTTCCCCGGCTCAGGTATGAGCTCTGATTATCACAGACGTCCGTCGCTTCGTGTCCACTCTCTCTGTAAAGATAGAGGTGAGCAGCGCGGCTGGTAGTGTAGCAACTTCAGTTCATGTTAGTGGACCCGCTCTGCTGTGGGCAGTGACGCGTTGCATCCGTCTAGTCCTCGATAAAGAGCAGCGTACAGCCGCTCTAAACTCTGTCAGAGACCGGAGACCCAAATGGGCCTCTGTCTGTGCGACGGTCTCAGTGAGATCCACCATATCAGCGGAGCAATGAATGCACAGCAGACTGTATTACAACTCCCACATCTCGGACAACAGAGATGGGAGGAGTGATATTTTGAATGTGCATAAAGTTGTAAACATGAGCAGAAATCTGATGAAACATCAGAGTTATAGCCTACTATATTTACTATGCTATATTTACAATACTGCAACTTTGGGCCACCATGGCGCTTTCTAACCTCTGTGCATCTCTAAATGTAACTGAAAATAATTCATTCAATGTTTTATAAATTAAAAATAGTCTTTATTTTCCCAAAAAAGTAAATCCAGTAAGTGGGCACAGAGGATGAGGGCCAAACATTACTGAGCCTCGGCACAAAGGTTAAAGTATTAGAATTTATGCAAAACAGTGGTTCTCATTCTTTAGAATTTCAGTGGTCTTAGTGACCCTCAACATTAATTTAACTTGGGTTCTGGTCCCTACACCAGGGACCCCTGGACCTGTTCCCCACAGACCCAAATCTCTCAGCTGTTGCTGACATATGCTACTGTCTCTTCATGGTTCATTATGTTGGGCACATTGTCTGGGTCAGTTCTTATATCATAAGTAATAATGTATATAATGTAAATGCTGAATGCCCTAAAACCTGTTGATACTACAACAACACAAAGGCTCTTAACCTACAGATTTGCACATATCATGCAAGACTTGATTTCTCCATTTTTTTTGCACAAAACTCTCCAGAAAATGCCATTTAATGGTTTATTTTTCAAATTTTTTTCCTGGGAGGGCATACCCCTGCCCCCCCTAGGGAGAGCCCCATCCCCCACATATAACAAATCCCAATTTAAACCCTGAAGTATAATGATGCTGAAAGACCCAAAGAAATGCTTTGTACGCGGCAAAATATGGGTTGCCCCCCCAAATCTCACTCCAAGGTTTTGGGAAAAGTTGGCAGCTCTGCTGCCCACCCCAGAGCGAGAACATGAACTGAAGTTGCTACGCTACCAGCCGCGCTGCTCACCTCTATCGTTACAGAGAGAGTGGACACGAAGCGACGGACGAGTCTGTGATACTCAGGCTCATACCTGAAGCCGGGGAAATGCCCTTGGGATGGCTCGTGCAAAAATGTTCTCAGTTTGCGACAATTCGAAACTACAGACAGGGAGCGCTCTGAACCCCTCACAGTCTCTGAAAGCACACTAGTCGATCACAAGTGGCTCAACAGGTAGATCTATAGATAAAGTTTTCTTTCAGAAATTTGACCGACCGGGTTGACACTTCAGCGGGGAGAATCGGGGGGGTGTGGGCGTGTGAGCGTGTGAAACCAGTCAAATGCGTGTCTCACGGCCAATGCGTGAGAGTTGGCAGCCCTGCTTTAATGTTGACTTTTAACCCTTGTATTGTCCTTTGTGTCCACAGGGACATGGTTAGCTTATGTGACCTGTTGTACTAGCCAGCCGTTCTGCTTCGGGATCCGAGACACCGCTTTCATTCCATGTCAAATACCATCGTGAAGGACAACGTCATGAGTCCCAGGGACCCAAAGGACAATGCATGGGTCCCAGGGACCCGTAGGACAATGCCATGGGTCCAGGGACCCGTAGGACAACGTCAAGGGTCCTTGTGACCCAAAAGGACAACGCAAGGTCCTGGGGACCCGAAAGGACAATGCCCTGGGTCCCTGGGACCCGAAGGATAACATCAAAGGGTCTTCGGGTCCCAGGGACCCGTGGAACCAGTAGGACAATGCCATGGGTCCCAGGGACCCCCCATCCTCCGGGGTCCGGGGACCCATCCTTGTTCGATGTCATCTTTCTCCTACCTTGAGGCCTCCACCTCGCCATTCGGGTCCCTGGGACCCAGGGTGTGTGTGTGTCTGTGTGTGTGTGTGTGTGTGTGTGGGTGTGTGTGTGTGTCTGTTGTCTGTGTGTGTGTCTGTGTGTGTGTGTGTGTGTGTGTGGGTCTGTGTCTCTGTCTGTGTGTCTGAGTGTCTGTGTTGTGTGTGTGTGTGTGTGTGTGTGTGTGTTCCAAACAGATTCAAGGTTTGTTCGGGGCCTCGTCCACACGGGCCAAGAGGCTACGGGCGAACACACTCGGACAGTAGTAGGCCCGCGTGCAGCTTCCACAGATGTATCTCTTGCAGCCACCACAAACGATGTGTGATTTGCGGTCCTTTCTCTCCGGACAGAGCTGACACCGCTTCCTTTTGCTTTGCATCCTCAGTGTGTCCGGTTCAGAATCCCCTGCTCCTCTAGGCCCTTGTGACTGTGCCACACCGCCGCCGCTGTCGTCATCACCACCACAGGACCTCCTCGCCATGACGACGGCTTTGACAAGCGCGGCGGACGCCTCCGTGCGAGGCAGACGCCGTCGTCTCTCGATGAGCGGATTCACAAGCGCCCTTCCCAACTGCTCGAGGAACGCCCTCCCCTTGTTGAGCTTGCCGCGCATCCACTCGGGCCTGAGCTCTCGCCACAGCACAAAGGCGTTGTAGGCGGACACGTCGAGGATGTTGTGGACACGGCGACGGCGAGGGGCCAGCGCGCCGTCTTCCTGCGGCAGCTGTACGTGCCCACGGCTTGTCCATGTTGTCCACCCCGCCCTTGGTGTGGTTGTAGTGGAGAATGATGTCGGGTTTGGCTTTCCTGCCGGCGCCTACGCCCGCATCCCCTGTGTGCAGCGTGCTCAGCAGCACCACGTTCCTGTGCTTCTTGGGCACGTAGGACACCAGAGTGGCGACAGGCGTGTGAAGGCAAACTTGGACGAGAAGAACACACGGGCCCTTGGTGGCAAGCAAACGCCCCCGGCAGCTCGGGCTTGTTTTTGCGCATCATGCCCACCACGGTGAGGCGCCGCTCAGAGAGCAGCCGCTGGGCCAGCGCGTAGGAGGTGAAAAAGTTGTCGCACGTCATGTTACGCGGACTCCTCAGGCCCGGGTCACGTCCAGCAACACGCAGGCAGAAGCCCAGATTCTTTCTCGGGCGTGCCGCTCATTGACTCGCCCGTGTAGAGCTGCATGTGCCACGCGTAGCTGGAGCCGGCGTCGCAGGCCCCCCACGACTTGAGTCTGTACCGGGGGGCTTGCTGGGCAGTACTGGCGGAACGCGCAGCGACCTTGTGAAAGTGGCGTGTCAAAACAAGAAGATGGAACACGATGGATAGAGATGGAAGAAAAAATTTAACACACCACACCACACACAAAGAAAGACAAGTGTACGGCAGAGGTACAAAAAACACAACCAAGTAAAAAAAAAAAAAAAAATATACAACACCCGGAAAGGGCGTGCTCTGTGAGTCCGGGCGCTGTAGTAGCAGCAGCGCGGCGGCGTCTGCGGCTCGGCAGCAGCAGCAGCAGTAGCAGCGTCTGCCGTGTCCTTTTATGGTCGGGTTTGTCCTCTTCGGTGGCAGTGAGTTCTTGGGACACTGGGATGACACGTTTTCGAGGACCATTTGATTTTTCATCTTTTGACACAAATGTTTCCTCATCCTGCTCGTCCTCCTCTTGCCCCTCGTCTTCACTACCTCTTCTTCTTCTTTTCTTCGTCTTCTTCTTCATCTTCGTCTTCTTCTTCATCTTGTTCTTCTTCTTCTTGTTCTTCTTCTTCGTCCCTTGCATGTCCACCCTATTCTTCTTCTTCTTTTCTTCTCTTCTGCTTCTTCATTCACTTGTTCTCCTCCTTCGTCTTGAACTTCAACGTCCACTTGGCCTCGGTCATCATCTTTGATGTCGTTGTTGTCGTCGTCGTCGCAGCAGAGTAGTCTTTGTCTCTGCTGTGGTTGTGTAAACGTGGTCCTCCTGTGGGGTTTCTCCTTTTTGTACCTTGGCTTCAGCGGGGACATTGCGAGCGGCAGGGCCGCTCTCGAAATC
>NW_022605204.1:0-37966 GCF_008692095.1 Etheostoma spectabile | reverse complement strand
CTCCAGAGTCAGCGGCTTTCAGCTGAGAGCCAGCGTCAGTGCCAGGTGGGAACCACTCTGGGACGCTGCCGCTGGGATCCTACGGTGGATGGGCCGGGCTGCTGGGCCGGACGGGTTTGGACCAAGTCTCTTGTCCACTTACGTCGTTGGTCGGTCCTGAGGTCAAAACAATACACCCCTCAACGACTGCTCCACATCATGTTAACACCATGGACTGTTCTATCACATCGCATGTTAAATAAAGGATCACGATCACAAAACTACAATACTTAATTAAAAATCAATGTTTTGTGTTAAATTATATACAAGCAAAAGTGTAGAAGAGTTAGCTGTATGAAATGTAATAGTTAATACATCATAGAAGATGACAATGTTTGAGTTGCTGCCTTTATCTCTCTATCTATCTATCTATCTATCTACTTCTATCTATCTATCTATCTATCTATCTATCTATCTATCTATCCATCCATCCATCCACCAACCACAAACCTATATAATTATCTACTATCTATCTCTATCTATCTATCTATCTATCTATCTATCTATCTATCTTTTTTCATTCAACAGGGCTTTATTGACATGAAAGTTCAACTAACAATGTTGACAGTCTAAATATCTGGACAGGACATGATAACAGAATATGTACATTACAGAACAATACATTGATCATATCTATCTGTCTATATCTATCTCACACGCCACACATATCACAACATCAAGCACATGAACACACAGTCTCTGTGCCAAATGTAGCATTTCTTTCACAGTGTTATTACTGCAGTAGCCTTATGCTTATGTTACATGTCAACAACAGTAGTAAAGTTCACTTTTTCCACTGAGAGCCGAGTCAGACTTACCTCCAGAGTCAGCGGCTTTCCAGCTGAGGAGCCAGCGTCAGTGCCAGGTGGGAAAAACAATCCACTGGGACGCTGCCGCTGGGATCCTACGGTGGATGGCCGCGGGCTGCTGGGCCGTACGGGGTTTGTCCCCTTACGACGTTGGTCCATCTGGAGGTCAAAACAAATAAACCCTCAACCACTGCTCCACATCTGTTAACACCATGGACCGTTCTATCATCACATGTGAATTAAAAGCAACAGTATAGAAGAGTTAGCAGTATAAAATATAATAGTTAATACACCATAGAAGATGACATTGTCTGAGACTTTTGTTTTGAGACATGGACTGTTCATAAGACTCTCTGGAAAATTCGTCACGTCACATAGTCAGCAGCACTGATAAAGTGCCATACTCAAACTGTAACACAATCTACTCATTAAAACTAATTAAAATTTAAACCTGACCTTGACTGCTATTAAGAATACATTTTTTATCATAATAATGAGCGCGGATTAGGCTGAATGAAGATGTCCGATTGTCAGACCGATGGAGTCAAAGCCATTGGCACTGTGAAATCAGCTTTTTTCTCAATAAAGCTGTATTTACTAAAAGTGGGCTAAATTGCGAAGCTTATTTGCTGATGGGGTGAAATCTCGACACCTTAGCACCGCTTAGGAAACCCTGTGGGGCTATCGTTCAGGGACGACGATCACTGAATATTTTAAACGGCATTTTGAGGCTCAATTAAAAAAAAAAAAATATCATATACATAGCCTACTGTAGGTAGAATATGCATTTATTATGAGCACATTCAACTATGCATAATAAGGATTGCATTAACTTAGTATTGCAGCTGCTTACTCAACATCAGCAAGAAGTTAAAGAAAATCTTGAAACATTATTTTATTATATTATTCTATGATCAGGCTAATTATTTAATAGATAAAACAGACGGTCCGTATAAAACCAACCAACAAATCAAGGTCAACCAAAAGCTGCTTCAGTCAAGCTACTTCTTCAAACTTATAGGCTACAAACAGTCTTATTGATTAACTAACATTGGGTAATTTTTGGGTTTTCAAAGGTAAATACACAGAAAACAACATTGGTTTAGAAAGTGTATAAATCTCACATTTTCCATGTAAAGTCCTTTTGTCAGTGACAGTAGGTCTTTAGTAGAACTCAAGGTGCAAAAAGTCGTCAGTTGAATTGTCTCTTTTAGAGAAATTGTGGTGTGCAAGTAGAAATCTTATCAATTTCTGACTGATAGAAAGTTTGTTTTTGTTTGAATGGTGATCATATGTGAAATGATGCACCTGGAGACAAAAATAGCAACCGTGGAATCATCAGGTCCCTGACCCAATATGGACCCTGACCACATGTCTTCCTCAGGTTCCAATTAAGTGACATCAACTAGTCCTCCATTGCAAGAACAATGTCATTTGTTAGTTTGTAGCAATTTCATTAAATACTTTTGTTGGAAATATCCAACGTGAGCCAAACATATAGCCTAAATTAATGAAGGTCTTAAAACTTTTGACTCACCTCTGACCTGTTATAAATGATGTGAGAAACATCATCCTTGCACCTGGCGCCCACCTTAGCCTACAGTAAAGCCTGGGCTACCTTTTAGAGCATCAATCACGCCAGACTTCAACAACATGCTAATTTAAAGCTCTTTTGCTCATGGGTGAAAAGTTGGGACATTATCATGGCTTTCTGCAAAGATTTGAAAAATCTAACTATTATTGCAGTTGTCACACCTCTCTGCTGATCACCATGCGCGCCTGTGTTTGGGCCAAAATGCAAACGGAATTTGAAACAATCTTTTCAGGTCTAAATTAAACAAATATCCCAAAGTCTATGTAAGCTAGATAATTTGTCTATGAAGAGCATATTCAATACAGGCATAGTAAATTAGGCTTACCAAACTGCTTGCATACTGGCCAACATCGGCAAGAAGTTAAAGAAAAACGAGGAAAGATTTTTATTAAATATTTTCTATGATCAGTCCAATTGTTCAATAGATGAAACAGACGGTCTGTATCAAATCAACCAACAAAGCCACGTCAACCAAAAGCTGCTCAGTGCTAATAACTTCAGTCTTATTTGATTCATTACAGCGAAAATATTGGCATTTAGCATCAGGGAATTTTAGTTGTTCGGAATGTTAAGGTCAAATACATAGAAAACAACATTGGTTTAGAAAGTGTATAAATCTCAGATTTTCCATTTAAAAGTCCTTTTGTCAGTGACAGTAGGTCTATCTATCTATCTATCTATCTATCTATCTATCTATCAATCTATCTTTTTTTTCAATTCAAGGGGCTTTATTGACATGAAAGTTTCAATAACAATGTTGCCAGTCTAAATATCTGGACAGGACATGATAAAAGGAATATGTACATTACCAAAGAAGAAGGGTTTGGACCAAAGTCTCTTGTCCGCTTACGTCGTTGGTCGTCTGGAGGTCAAACAAATACAACCCTCAGACCACTGATACACATCATGTTAACACCATGGACTGTTCTATCACATCACATGTTGAATTAAAAGGATAACGATCACAAAGCTACAATACTTAATTAAAAATCAATGTTTTGTATTAAATTATATACAAGCAAAAGAACAAAGGCGTTTGCTGTATAAATTTAACAGTTAATACACCATAGAAGATGAGATTGTTTGAGTTGCTGCCTTTATCTGTCTATCTATCTATCTATCTATCTATCTATCTATCTATCTTTTTTTTCAATTTAAATGGGCTTTATTTTCATTTCAGTTTCAATAACAATGTTGCCAGTCTAAATACCTGGACAGGACATGATAAACAGGAGTATGAACATTACTAAAGAAGAAGATAGATTCCTATCCATCTGTATATATCTATCTCACACGTCACACATATCACAACATCAAGCACATGAACACACAGTCTCTGTGGCAAATGTCTGCATTTCTTTCACAGTGTTATTACTGCGTAGGCCTTATGCCTTATGTGTATATGTCAACATACAGTAGTAAAGTTTCACTTTTCCACTGAGAGCCGGAGTCAGACTTACCTCCAGAGTCAGCGGCTTTCCAGCTGAGGAGCCAGCGTCAGTGCCAGGTGGGAAGCCACTCTGGGACGCTGCCGCTGGGATCCTACGGTGGATGGGCCGCGGGCTGCTGGGCCGGACGGGGTTTGTCCCCTTATGACGTTGGTCCATCTGGAGGTCAAAACAAATACAACCCTCAGACCACCGCTCCACATCATGTTAAATTAAAAGCAAAAGTATAGAAGAGTTAGCAGTATAAAATATAATAGTTAATACACCATAGAACAGGAGTTGGCAACCCTTACCACTCAAAGAGCCGTTTGGTCCCGTTCACACAGAAAAGAAAACACTGGGAGCCACACCCTTTCGAAATTTTAAATCAAATAACACTGTATATAACCTTTTTTTTTTGCCTTTGTGCTATGTATAAACAAACTATACTGTGTTCCATTTATGAAATCATGAACGACTGCAGGGAAAATTAATTTCTGCATGCAACAAAACATTTTTAACTCAGAAAAAAAGACATTGGTTGACGGTGTAGTAAATAATTTGATTCCTTGTAGTAATGAAAAAAAAAAACATTTTTAACTCCGAAAACAGACAATGGTTGAACGTTAAGTAAAATACTCAATGTCTATTTGAGTCCTTGTAGCAATGGACTAAAACGCCAAACTTACATTATCCACTGGCAGCAAACAAAAATGCCGTCCTCTCTCTGCGTGCCGTCATCCTTTACCGGCGCCGTGCAGTCAGCCGTCAACCTGAATAATGAAATGTCTATTTCACTGAACAATGAAAAAATATGAATATTTGTGAAATTAATAGGCAATTAAAATACTGATCATACTTGGTCAATGTGATTCTGCTCCTGAACCTCAGCGCACAGCGCCATGAAAGCAGCTCGTCTCTTAAGGTCTAGCTATTGCTAGCTAACACTGAACTCATCAAGACAAGGAGCGCTGCTCTTTAGCTAACAGCTAATCATGGCGACGTTGCCCGGGGGGAAAAAAACACAGAAATTGTTGTCGTGAAATAACGTTAACGTGCCTGTGCGGCCTTATGCCTGAACTTGTGACGTTAATTTAATGTTAATGTTAATGCACTGAATTTGCATTTTATGTTACTGCATGAATGGTTAGTGTTCTGGTAACGTTAGCATGTTAACATTAAGTTAAGTTAAAACCATTAGCTAGCTAACGTTAGCTAACTCAAGTTTCACTTAAGCATTAATTCTTGTTCTTACACTGCGAAGACAAAGCATCAATTATTTAATTTTATTTCTAAACATTGCCTTGAAATGCCAAAGTTGGCAAGAGTTGCCCTTGAACTGCAAAATAAGTTCTTAAATAATGGTATACAATTTGCTGACTTGCCATTAACCAATATCATGCAAAGTAGGAATAACCAGAATAGCTGAATATATCAATTGTCAGCAGAAACATTACATTAAAAACTTACCGTGACTTTATGCACCGACCGTTTTTCCCCAAGCTCTGACCACGATCTTTGGGCGCCTTTTCTCGCAAAACGTGTTGTGTTCAAAAGGCCTCGTTAATGGGAAAACTCCAACTTGAATTTACACTTACTCACTCGTCACACGACCTCAAGATCTCCAACTACTACATCTATTATATCGAAAATATAGAATTTGAGCTGTCACTAAAAAGATAAAGCCTATTCAAAGTAGGTTTTCCTAGGTCCCACTTATGCAGCCAGGTGAAAAGATGGGATGAATTCCCCCTGTGCTGATGCTAGTCAAAGAGTAGTTGAAAATGACAATTTTCAGCCAAAACTGTTTTCATTTATTAGTTTTTTGATGTCACCCCCAGTTTGGCTTATTATATTTTCCCAAGATGAAATGTGCAAGTTTTGCACATGTGGCAACTCAAAATTATCTCAGCCAAAAGACGAACATACAGCACGTTTGAACCTAAATGCGCTCGCTCAGACACTATATTTACATAATACAAAACATAACTGTAGTAATCTGCAGTTGTGCTGTACACCATACACATAAAAACAAGTATACCATTTAGAAGCACTAAATGGAACTTGTGCAACTTAGAGACCGATGGCTTCCCACTGATCTGGGGTCAAAGAGTCACCAGACTGATTCTTGATAACTTGCGACTGATTGTTGCTTCTTTGCTTGCATCAAAACATTATTTTTGTTGTCAACAGGTTTGCTATGGGACACATGTAATAGCAAACCATATTGTTCCTTAATGTTCCTTGTAATAGTAACAGTGGGCTGAGAGAGGCGCACATGCCCATGCTGCATTTGGAAGAACAAAATGACTTGAGTCCTTCTCCATCTAATCATTGTTAATTTGAGCAAATCATTTCTTCAACTGGTGGTGGTGATGGTGCAGTGGATGATTCGTCGGTGTGAGAGACCTGCATGGGTTTAATTCCCACTGTGGCACATCCACCATGTGTCCCTGACAAGGGCGTCACTTTATGTTGAAAATTGGGGACATAGGGCCTTAGATTAGGGGTGTGATGATACATTAGGTCATGACACATGATGCACAAGAACAAGATAAGAAGATTTTGAGCATTAGATAAAATATTTGATGCTGAATTATATGTGCAGGGGGGTGCTCCTCCAAATGTTTTTGAGCATAAAACTTGTAATTTCTTGCTTTCTGGACACTCGAGATTCTCTTCTCAAATTTACGGTGGAAATGTTTTTTTGATATGAGGGAAAACTAGTTTGTTTTCTTAAACTTTTTTTTAAAGCATTTTCATTTGTTAGTTAATATTTGGTGCAAGCTATTTTTCAGAACAGTGATGGTGAATAAATCAGCCATTTCAAAATGTGTCCTCACCACATCAGCGTAAATGACAGCAAGGCATGGCAGTGGGCCACCTCAAGCAATTGTTGCTTTTGAGAGAAGTAAAATGAATCAATGTCATTGTATTTGATAGGGACAGTATACAAGGCAATGATTGTGTTTTCATATTAAAGTTATGATCAGAGCAGTAATTGTTTAATCTTTTACCTGACAATATGCTTTCAAATCCTTTGTGCTAATGATGAAGGCAAGGGTGGTCCCACCAAATATTGATTTGATTTAGAATTTTCTTCACTTTGTATTTAGTTTATTGACAAGTATCACATGTCTATTTTTGAAAGCACTTGACAACACCTTTCAATGCCCAAGACTTCTGCCCAGTACGTGGGTCACTTTTGGTTTAAAGCAGCTGCTCAGCTACATTGTACTGAGCAGCTTCCAGGTGTGAGTGTGTAACTGTGTGAGGGCCTTCCTGCAAATGCTCTTGGGGAACTGATATGAATAAATAAATGTTAAAAGAAGTCAGTGCTTTCTGTATTGAATCTTTGGCACGTACTATTTAGCAATATTTGGTCCATATTTGCCATAACATATGTGGCCCACATCCAGGTTAGCCAGTGCAATTGTGCCACATCTTTACCTAAAGTGACCCATGTCTGTTTTATCAAATTAGGGCAATGCATGAAATACCAAATGTGGGCCACATTAGGCTCACTTCTTGATTAGCTAGTCCTGGCTGTGCCATATATAAGCCAAAAGTGGCCCAAATTGTTGTTGACTATTTGGGCCACTTTTGCTACATCACATGGGCCACCTTAGGCTCACATCGAGTATAGCCAGTACATGACCTTAGCTAAAGTGGCCCATGTCTGTTTTGCCATATTAGGGCCACACATGTATTGTCTAATGTGGGCCACATTAGGCTCACACCTTGACTGGCCAGTGCTGGCTTTGCCATAAATATACCAAATGTGGTCCATAATTGTTGTTTTTAACTGTTTGGCCAACTTTTGCTACTTCACATGTGGGCCACTTGAGGCTCACATTTAGTTTGTCAGGGCTGCAAGTATGCCGGGAGTGCCGCATCATTGCCTGAAGTGGCCCGTAATCGTTTGCTATCTGGGCATTATTTAATGTAATGTATATTATGTTGTGTCCAAATAAGTCTTAGGTTCTGGGAAATATAATGATCTTCATTAAGTATTTATGTTGTTTAAAAAAAAAAAGAATGTTTATTTGTATTTGTCAGTTCAAATTTGTTGTTGAGTGTTGACCTTATTTCTAAAGCAGCCATTTTGAACAACCAGGTGTCTGGAATCTTACCATCAATGTAAAAGTAGTGTTACTTCAACACATACCTCAGCAAGATGAGTTTCAAACAACCAGTAGGAGACAGTAGTGCAGCGATGATCCTCACCTGCGAGTAAAACTGCTTTGATCCTTTTTGGGACTTAAGGTTACACAACTTAAAGTTGGCTTTAACAGAGCTGCCAACTTTCCCCCAAACCTTGGAGTGAGATTTGGGGGGCAACCCATATTTTGCCGCGTACAAAGCAATTTCTTGGCTCTTTCAGCATCATTATACTTCAGGGTTTAAATTGGGATTTGTTATATGTGGGGGGATGGGGCTCTCCCTAGGGGGGTCTGGGGTTATGCCCCCCCAGGAAAAAAATTTGAAAAATAAACCATTAAATGGCACTTTCTGGAGAGTTTTGTGCAAAAAAAAATGGAGAAATCAAGTCTTGCATAATATGTGCAAAACTGTAGGGTTAAGAGCCTTTGTGTTGTTGCTGTATCAACAGGTATTAGGACATTTAGCATTTACATTATGTAGCCAGGTTAAACAGTTTTTTTAGATTAGTTCCATAGCAGTGTTCTGTTTCCTCAAGGGGGCAGTGTTACACTAAGAGTAGCGGCAAGGCGAATCTCACTTTAGCGCCTAATTTTGCCGAGACACCAAAAAAAACCAGGAAGTGACAGTACCGGTAGGTGACTGACTCCTGTGGTGTGGATTTCTGTTTATGTGTGAGGTAAATATCCCTATAAACTTCGGAAAAATAGGAAAATGATTAGCAGTGTTAACACATGAGATGATGTTAATTAGAAGACTTAAGGTTGATGAGTGATGATTTTGTATTGCAGACGATTTCTTTAGATCTGTAAGAGTTGTGCATATCTCCGCCACGCTGAAGGCCACACTGAACAGCGGATTTAGCGTGAGTAATGCTAAAGTACATGAGAAAGCAACGTTATCTTCTAATAATGTACTGTATGGTGACTACTGAAATAAGTAATGTCCATTTGTATGTTTTCTGCTTAATGTAGAGGGAGATATATCCGTTGAAATCCCGGTGTGTGTTGAAGCACAGGTTGCACACTGGAGGGAAAGTGAGTTAATTATATTTTTCTGAAAATTACTCTGAATTGTAAGAATGTTTATGGGGGATTTGTGGGTAAGAGGGTACTTTTATGTTTATTTCATGGAGATATTTTATTTGGAAGTATGAGTTGTGTGGTTTAACAATGTACTCAACACATGTTGTATTTTCTTTATCTAGAGAGGTGCCACTACTTGCATTATTATTAATTATTTACAGTTACATTTAAAGATGCACAGAGGTTAGAGAAGCACCATAGTGGCCCAAAGTTGCAGTATCGTATATATAGTATAGTATAGCTCTGATGTGTTTCATCAGATTTCTGCTCTTGTTTACAACTTTATGCACATTCAAATTATAACTCCTCCCATCTGTGTCCGAGATGTGGAGAGTTGTAATATAGTCTGCTGTGCATGTCATTGCTCCGCTGATATGGTGGATCTCACTCAGACCGTCGCACAGACAGAGGCCCATTTGGGTCTCTGGTCTCTGACAAAGTTTAGAGGTGGCTGTACGCTGCGCATTATCTAGGACTAGAGGACTAGACGGATGCAACGCGTCACTGCCCCAGGGCTGCCAACTCTCACGCATTGGCCGTGAGACACACGCATTTGAGTGGTTTCACACGCTCACACACACCCACACCCCCGATTTCTCACGCTGAAGTGTCAACCCGGTCGGTCAAATTTCTGAAGAAAACTTTATCTATAGATCTGGCTGTTGAGCCACTCGTGATCGACTAGTTGTGCTTTCAGAGACTGTGAGGGGTTCAAGAGCGCTCCCTGTCTGTAGTTTCGAATTGTCGCAAACTGAGAAGATTTTTGCACGAGCCATCCCAAGGGCATTTCCCCGGCTTCAGGTATGAGCTCTGATTATCACAGACCGTCCGTCGCTTCGTGTCCACTCTCTCTGTAAAGATAGAGGTGAGCAGCGCGGCTGGTAGTGTAGCAACTTCAGTTCATGTTAGTGGACCCGCTCTGCTGTGGGCAGTGACGCGTTGCATCCGTCTAGTCCTCCGATAAAGAGCAGCGTACAGCCGCCTCTAAACTCTGTCAGAGACCGGAGACCCAAATGGGCCTCTGTCTGTGCGACGGTCTCAGTGAGATCCACCATATCAGCGGAGCAATGACATGCACAGCAGACTGTATTACAACTCTCCACATCTCGGACAACAGAGATGGGAGGAGTTATATTTTGAATGTGCATAAAGTTGTAAACATGAGCAGAAATCTGATGAAACATCAGAGTTATAGCCTACTATATTTACTATGCTATATTTACAATACTGCAACTTTGGGCCACCATGGCGCTTCTCTAACCTCTGTGCATCTCTAAATGTAACTGAAAATAATTCATTCAATGTTTTATAAAATTAACAAATAGTCTTATTTCCCAAAAAAGTAAATCCAGTAAGTGGGGCACAGAGGATGAGGGCCAAACATTACTGAGCCTCGGCACAAAGGTTAAAGTATTAGAATTTATGCAAAACAGTGGTTCTCATTCTTTAGAATTTCAGTGGTCTTAGTTGATCCCTCAACATTATTTAACTTTGGTTCCTGGTCCCTACACCAGGGACCCCTGGACCTGTTCCCCACAGACCCAATCTTCTCAGCTGTTGCTGACATATGCTACTGTCTCTTCATGTGGTTCATTATGTTTGGCACATTGTCTGGGTCATTCTTATATCATAAGTTAATAATGTATATAATGTAAATGCTGAATGCCCTAAACCTGTTGATACTACAACAACACAAAGGCTCTTACCCTACAGATTTGCACATATCATGCAAGACTTGATTTCTCCATTTTTTTTGCACAAAACTCTCCAGAAAGTGCCATTTAATGGTTTATTTTTCAAATTTTTTTCCTGGGAGGGCATACCCCCTGCCCCCCCTAGGGAGAGCCCCATCCCCCCACATATAACAAATCCCAATTTAAACCCTGAAGTATAATGATGCTGAAAGACCCAAAGAAATTGCTTTGTACGCGGCAAAATATGGGTTGCCCCCCCAAATCTCACTCCAAGGTTTTGGGAAAAGTTGGCAGCTCTGCTGCCCACCCCAGAGCGAGAACATGAACTGAAGTTGCTACGCTACCAGCCGCGCTGCTCACCTCTATCGTTACAGAGAGAGTGGACACGAAGCGACGGACGAGTCTGTGATACTCAGAGCTCATACCTGAAGCCGGGGAAATGCCCTTGGATGGCTCGTGCAAAAATGTTCTCAGTTTGCGACAATTCGAAACTACAGACAGGGAGCGCTCTTGAACCCCCTCACAGTCTCTGAAAGCACAACTAGTCGATCACAAGTGGCTCAACAGGTAGATCTATAGATAAAGTTTTCTTTCAGAAATTTGACCGACCGGGTTGACACTTCAGCAGGAGAAATCGGGGGTGTGGCGTGTGAGCGTGTGAAACCAGTCAAATGCGTGTCTCACGGCCAATGCGTGAGAGTTGGCAGCCCTGCTTTAATGTGTGACTTTTTAACCCTTGTATTGTCCTTTGTGTCACAGGGACATGGTTAGCTTATGTGACCTGTTGTACTAGCCAGCCGTTCTGCTTCGGGATCCCGAGACACCGCTTTCATTCCATGTCAAATACCATCGTGAAGGACACGTCATGAGTCCCAGGGACCCAAAGGACAATGCATGGGTCCCAGGGACCCGTAGGACAATGCCATGGGTCCAGGGACCCGTAGGACAACGTCAAGGGTCCTTGTGACCCAAAAGGACAACGCCAAGGTCCTGGGGACCCGAAAGGACAATGCCCTGGGTCCCTGGGACCCGAAGGATAACATCAAAGGGTCTTCGGGTCCCAGGGACCCGTGGAACCAGTAGGACAATGCCATGGGTCCCAGGGACCCCCATCCTCCGGGGTCCCGGGGACCCATCCTTGTTCGATGTCATCTTTCTCCTACCCTTGAGGCCTCCACCTCGCCATTCGGGTCCCTGGGACCCAGGGTTGTGTGTGTGTCTGTCTGTGTGTGTGTGTGGTGTGTGTGTGTGTGTGTCTGTGTCTGTGTGTGTGTGTGTCTGTGTGGTGTGTGTGTGTGTGGGTCTGTGTCTCTGTCTGTGTGTCTGAGTGTCTGTGTCTGTGTGTGTGTGTGTGTGTGTGTGTGTGTTCCAAACAGATTCAAGGTTTGTTCGGGCCTCGTCCACACGGGCCAAGAGGCTACGGGCGAACACACTCGGCACAGTAGTAGGCCCGCGTGCAGCTTCCACAGATGTATCTCTTGCAGCCACCACAAACGATGTGTGATTTGCGGTCCTTTCTCTCCGGACAGAGCTGACACCGCTTCCTTTTGCTTTGCATCCTCAGTGTGTCCGGTTCAGAATCCCCATGCTCCTCTAGGCCCCTTGTGACTGTGCCACCGCCGCCGCTGTCGTCATCACCACCACAGGACCTCCTCGCCATGACGACGGCTTTGACAAGCGCGGCGGACGCCTCCGTGCGAGGCAGACGCCGTCGTCTCTCGATGAGCGGATTCACAAGCGCCCTTCCCAACTGCTCGAGGAACGCCCTCCCCTTGTTGAGCTTGCCGCGCATCCACTCGGGCCTGAGCTCTCGCCACAGCACAAAGGCGTTGTAGGCGGACACGTCGAGGATGTTGTGGAACACGGCGAGGGGCCAGCGCGCCGTCTTCCTGCGGCAGCTGTACGTGCCCACGAGCTTGTCCATGTTGTCCACCCCGCCCTTGGTGTGGTTGTAGTGGAGAATGATGTCGGGTTTGGCTTTCCTGCCGGCGCCTACGCCCGCATCCCCTGTGTGCAGCGTGCTCAGCAGCACCACGTTCCTGTGCTTCTTGGGCACGTAGGACACCAGAGTGGCGACAGGCGTGAAGGCAAACTTGGACGAGAAGACCACACGGCCCTTGGTGGCAAGCAACGCCCCCGGCAGCTCGGGCTTGTTTTTGCGCATCATGCCCACCACGGTGAGGCGCCGCTCAGAGAGCAGCCGCTGGGCCAGCGCGTAGGAGGTGAAAAAGTTGTCGCACGTCATGTTACGCGGACTCCTCAGGCCCTCGGTCACGTCCAGCAACACGCAGAAGCCCAGATTCTTCTCGGGCGTGCCGCTCATTGACTCGCCCGTGTAGAGCTGCATGTGCCACGCGTAGCTGGAGCCGGCGTCGCAGGCCCCCCACGACTTGAGTCTGTACCGGGCGGGCTTGCTGGGCATGTACTGGCGGAACGCGCAGCGACCTTGTGAAAGTGGCGTGTCAAAACAAGAAGATGGAACACGATGGATAGAGATGGAAGAAAAATTTAACACACACACACACACAAAGAAAGACAAGTGTACGGCAGAGGTACAAAAAACACAACCAAGTAAAAAAAAAAAATATATACAACACCTCGAAAGGGCGTGCTCTGTGAGTCCCGGGCGCTGTAGTAGCAGCAGCGCGGCGGCGTCTGCGGCGGCAGCAGCAGCAGCAGTAGCAGCGTCTGCCGTGTCCTTTTCTGGTCGGGTTTGTCCTCTTCGGTGGCAGTGAGTTCTTGGGACACTGGGATGACACGTTTTCGAGGACCATTTGATTTTGCCATCTTTTGACACAAATGTTTCCTCATCCTGCTCGTCCTCCTCTTGCCCCTCGTCTTCACTACCCTCTTCTTCTTCTTCTTCTTCGTCTTCTTCTTCATCTTCGTCTTCTTCTTCATCTTTGTCTTCTTCTTCTTGTTCTTCTTCTTCGTCCTTGCATGTCCACCCTCTTCTTCTTCTTCTTTTTCTTCTCTTCTTCTTCTTCATTCACTTGTTCTCCTCCTTCGTCTTGAACTTCAACGTCCACTTGGCCTCGGTCATCATCTTTGATGTCGTTGTTGTCGTCGTCGTCGCAGCAGGAGTAGTCTTTTTCTCTGCTGTGGTTGTGTAAACGTTGGTCCTCCTGTGGGGTTTCTCCTTTTTGTACCTTGGCTTCAGCGGGGACATTGCGAGCGGCAGGGCCGCTCTCGAAAATCCGATGCAGCTTCAACTCCAGTGTCAAACGACGGGCCATGCTGCAGCTTCTGCCCCGGCTGTGCCAACGTGCCACGTGCAAAAAGTGCACAGGTCCGAAACAAGATGACGTGAAAAAGAAAATGACAAGAACAAGAAGACAAGACAATGTGTCTAAAGTGTCTATTGTGTGTATATTGTGTGTCTGTGTGTGTTTGTGTGTGTGTGTGAGTAATAAAAATAATTAGTAGACTAATGTCAAACAAATGCCTTTGTTTCTCTATTCTTTTTTACCTCCCTTTCCACTCGACCTGAAGGACAATGCCCTGGGTCCCAGGGACCCGAAGGACAACGTCAAAGGTCCCAGGGACCCGTAGGACAATGTCAAGGGTCCCTAGGACCCAAAAGGACAATGCCCTGGGTCCCAGGGACCCAAAAGGACAATGCCATGGGTCCCAGGGACCCAAAGGACAACGTCAAGGGTCCCAGGGACCCGTAGGACAACATCAAGGGTCCCTGTGACCCAAAAGGACAATGTCAAGGGTCCCTGTGACCCAAAAGGACAATGTCAAGGGTCCCTGCGACCCAAAAGGACAATGTCATGGGTCCCGGGACCCAAAAGGACAATATCATGGGTCCGGGGACCCGAAGGACAGCGTCAAGGGTCCCTGGGACCCGAAGGACAATGCCACGGGTCACTGGAACCCGTAGGACAACGTCAAGGGTCCTGGTGACCCAAAAGGACAACGTCAAGGGTCCAGGGACCCGAAGGACAATTCCACGGGTCCCCGGGACCCGAAGGACAACACAAGGGCTAGAGGACCTGGTCCAGAGGCGTGGCCACACATTTCCATCCGCCTTCCTGCACAGCTGCAAACCATCTCCATCATTCAATCTCCACCGCTGCAATCCATCTCCATCATTCCATCTCCATCATTCCATCTCCACAGTATATAAACCCGGGCTGACCACCTCTTCAGCGCCAGTTTGTTACTAAACCCTAAGTGGTAACTAGGCCAGTCATCAGTGCACGTTGCTCTCAAGCCTTGCCGTTGACTAACCTTGTTTTGTTCTCGTCACAGTTTCCGTGTTCCGCCGTGAGCGTATGCAGCTTCCTCAGACCCGCTCCGTTGTTGCTCTCATCTACACCTCCACCACCACCTGTTCCTCATCTGTGTTTTGTTGGATTAAACCTTTTCTTTACCTTTTTTATCCGCGCTTGTGTTTTTTCTGTGTGTGGGTCAACCTACCCTCAACACAAACAGAGTACCTCGCCATGGACAAGATTCTCAAGCAAAAAAGAGGCAGCTACATACAGGCCAGTGACATAGGCAGATTGAACCATGTGGCCAATGTTCTCTTTCACCATGGGATGATGACACAAGAACAGGTGGATACCGTCCATTCTATCCCCTCAGGACAGGGCTAGGACAATGATCGATGTAGCGAGGAAGAACGGGTCCATTGTGTGTGAAACGTTTATGGACGCCTGGGAAAACTACCACGGTGGAACCGCTGCAGCTGCACCCAAGGTAGCTCACGATTTACTCGCAATGTTGGATGAGTTGACCACCGAAGATATTAGCAGGCTCAAGTTTGTCATGCTTGACATACACGTCTACGATCAACGACCTGTCAGTCGTGCCACTTTGGATCCACTGACTCATAGAACCCAGATAGCAGACGCTATCGTGCAGCGCTACAAAGACAAAGCGCGAGCGGTCTTGCTCATCCTGCTGGAGCGCATAAGTCGCAACGATCTGGTGGAAAGGCTTCGCAGCGGCGCCCATGACCAAATGACACGTCCACGCGGAGATGTTACCCTTGCTGGCTATTGCTCTGCCATCCGAGGGGTTGCGGCTCAGGTCAGGATGAAGGTGTTTGACACACTCGAAGACCTCAGCAAAGACTCTTTCAAAAGGTTTTTGTGGATGCTGCGTCTGCCGCCCTACAAATCTGAACGTATCACAAGTGTGAGCGACCTTGTTGATGTACTCACAGACCATGTGAACCGTGACATGTTCATGTACGTGGAAACTGTGTATGCAACTCTGCGTCTGATCGGGAGTGTGAACTTAGCCAAAAGGTTGGCTACGTACATACGTAGCCTCAGCGTCTGAACGTCAGTTTGCCCTAAACTGTTTAGGAGCCTTACCCTATTGCACACAGATACACAATACTGCAGATGAATAAAATGAATGCTTGTCAAAACCCCGGATTCCGTGTTCAATTGTGTACCACCATGTGAAAGTGTTAATTGCATCCTACTGGTGCGTTTTCGCAATCTGTTCTAGCATGCTGCTTCATTCATTGAGATGATTGTGTTTATCAGTGCATGTATTTGCCCTATTTCCCTTTGAGAGGACGACAGGACTTATATATGGTTGACCGGTATGTTGATATACTCTTACATGAGTGTAAAACAGTGGCCATTGTGTGTTCTGTCAGCTAACGGTATTATTTTAGCGTTAGCTACTGCATAGCTGGTCCCGGGGACCCAAAAGGCAATGCCATGGGTCTCGGGGACCCGTAGGACAACGTCAAGGGTCCTGGTGACCCGAAAGGACAATGCCACGGGTCCCCGGGACCCGAAGGGCAACGTCAAGGGTCCTGGTGACCCGAACGACAATGCTTTGGGTCCCTGTGACCCAAAAGGACAACATCAAGGGTCCCTGTGACCCAAAAGGACAATGCCCTGGGTCCCAGGTACCCGAAGGACAATGTCATGGGTCCCAGGGACCCGAAGGACTACGTCAAGGGTCCTTGTGACCCAAAAGGACAACGTCAAGGGTCCCAGGGACCCGAAAGGACAATGCCATGGGTCCCTAGGAACCGTAGGACAACGTCAAGGGTCTTCGGGTCCCAGGGACCCGTAGGACAATGCCATGGGTCCCAGGGACCCGTAGGACAACGTCAAGGGTCTTCGGGTCCCAGGGACCCGTTGGACAAAGCCATGAGTCCCAGGGACCCGAAGGACAATAACATGGGTCCCAGGGACCCGTAGGACAATGCCGTGGGTCCCAGGGACCCGAAGGACAATACGATGGGTAAAACTGCACGGGTCCCAGGGACCCGAAGGACAACACAAGGGTTAAAACAACACTGTAGCTACATGTAATGTCTCGCTAAATGTGTAGGATTTTGTAATCTCTATTGGTAAAGGCCATTTTATTGAAATGGGGTTTCCCTCATACTCTGAGTCAGAAAACTCAGCTGCAGTACACAGAGCTTTCCAGTTTCACTTCTGAACGCTTGTACAGGGGTTTGTTCAGATGTCATTCATAGCCTAATTTATGTAACATTTTATACCTAGAAACGTGGCCAAAATTGATTATTTTATGGCTGTTGACACCATATTCTGATTAATGCAGTGATAAAAGTACACATCTAAAATAAAACCCCTCTGTAACACCCACTGACTAAAAATCTGTCAACAAAATAAAAGAATTTTGAATCTGACTTTGACTTTGTGTACATTTTTTTCTAGGCATAGTTACGTCAAATTACACGTATATCTGGAATGATTATTTGACTTTGTTGAACACACACTGGATTGAACTGCTGCCACTTCAAGTCGAGTCAAATTTATTTGTCAAATCTACAATATGTGCCAGACATACAGAACATTTGAAAATTCTTTTCTCTCCGACCCACGGTGCAATATATGCACTAGTCTTATCCGGATGAATGAGTAGGCATGATAAATATTGCCAGTAGCTTTTAATTAACACATCTACGTAGCCTGCAGAAATATAATACATTTCTATTTGAATTGCCTATAGATGTTTAGACTCACACGTTAATCTGAGTGGATCCCACTGTCCCTCAGCAGACAGCTGTCTCCAAGCTCACTGTCCCTCAGCAGACACAGGCCTCCAAGCTAACTGTCCCTCAACAGACACATGCCTCCAAGCCCACTGTCCCTCGACAGACACCTGCCTCCAAGCTCACTGTCCCTCAACAGACACCTGCCACCAAGCCCACTGTCCCTCAGCAGACACCTGCCTCCAAGCTCAATGTCCCTCAGCAGACAGCTGTCTCCAAGCTAACTGTCCCTCAACAGACACATGCCTCCAAGCCCACTGTCCCTCAGCAGACACCTGCCTCTAAGCCCACTGTCCCTCAGCAAACACATGCCTCCAAGCCCACTGTCCCTCAGCAGACACATGCCTCCAAGCCCACTGTCCCTCAGCAGACAGCTGTCTCCAAGCCCACTGTCCCTCAGCAGACAGCTGTCTCCAAGCCCACTGTCCCTCATCAGACAGCTGTCTCCAAGCCCACTGTCCCTCAGCAGACGCACGGGTCCCAGGGACCCGAAGGACAACGCCATGGGTCCCAGGGACCCGAAGGACAACGTCAAGGGTCCCAGGGACCCAAAGGACAACGCCAAGGGTCCCAGGGACCCGAAGGACAACGCCACGGGTCTCAGGGACCCGAAGGACAACGTCAAGGGTCCCAGGGACCCGAAGGACAACGTCAAGGGTCCCAGGGACCCGAAGGACAATGCCATGGGTCCCAGGGACCCGAAAGGACAATGCCATGGGTCCCAGGGAGCCGAAGCACAACGCCACGGGTCTCAGGGACCCGAAGCACAACGCCACGGGTCTCAGGGACCCAAAGGACAACGTCAAGGGTCCCTAGGACCCGTAGGACAACGTCAAGGGTCTTCGGGTCCCAGGGACCTGTAGGACAATGCCAAGGAGCCCTGGGACCTGAAGGGCAATGCCATGGGTCCCTGGGACCCGAAGGACAACATCAAGGGTCCTTGTGACCCAAAAGGACAACGTCAAGGGTCCCAGGGACCCGAAGGACAATGCCATGGGTCCCAGGGACCCGTAGGACAATGCCATGGGTCCCAGGGACCCGTAGGACAAAGCCGTGGGTCCCAGGGACCCGAAGGACAACACGATGGGTAAGACTGCACGAGTCCCGGGGACCCGAAGGACAACACAAGGGTTAAACAAGCCGGATATGTGGGAGAGTTTCATGAACATGTAAAGCTGCTCTAATCAATATTTTGATATTAAAGGGGAACTGTACAGTTTTTGCAGCTTAATTTACCTTAACTGAACATCTTCAGAGTCGTTGAAATGGTTATATGACTTTTTTCGAGTTGAATGGTGGTCGTCTCGCTCCCCCAAGCGCGTGTGAGCTGAAAAACCACCCTCGCAACTTTCAGCCGGTGAGTCGCCGGCCTCAGCGTCAGGAAGTATCGCGTGTTATCAGGTCTCGCAATGGTCTCACACTATTGTCATGGCTGAGCCAGCAAAAAGAAGCAGAAAGCTAGGAAAGCACTGTCGGAGGAACAGAGAAAGAGGTAACGGCAGACTGACCGAGCGAGGAGTCAGACAAAAGTAAACGTAGGAGCTGGCAAATATCTATTCTGACCCTGTGGGGGGGGGCTCTATAGAGAAACCTGCAAGCAAAAAGCAAGAAATGGCCCAAACTGCATAGCGCTCCTTTAACAGTTACACAACATGCATGTGTCTTGGCTATATTTATATTCATACGATGAATGGTTGACTATTTGAAGATTCAATTGAAGGAGCTTCATTAGACTATCAATTTCACAGTCAAATCATCGCAGTGTCTGAAAATAAGGTTATGGAAAAAATGATTATTCCATACATGGGTGCTGAATGTCCGATTTTACATAGAGTTGCTTGATTTTTCCCAATAAATCATGTTATTTAGCCTTTCCTGGTATAAATGTTAGCTTATTAATAATACTGTAAATAAAAATTAAAAGGGTACTCGTGAACAAAAATCTGAAGTACCGGTACTCAGTAGTGGTGAGTACTGGCCCATTTCTGGTTCTGACTATCTGTAATGAAAGGGCTTTCACACAGAGGGACTGACCCCCAGAGAATTAGCACTAGATACTGCAGTTTCTCGCAGCGCTAAAGAGCATTTTAGCATCTTTTAACTCATTTTTTTGGTTTTACAGCCCATAACTTTAGCCTTCTTTTTTTGGTTTCCTCTCACTGCTCTCATTAGCTTCACTTTCAGCAGCAGTAGGAAGTTGTTTCTGGAAAAGCACAAAAAGAGAGAGACAGCTATTTTGATCAGGAGTTGGTGGAGACCAAAACAGAGCTAAAGGGAGAGTGTCATGTGGACTTGCATTTTCCTGGTGGAAAGAAACACAACTCCAGATGAAAGCTAATGTTGCTCATTGTCTGCTGGATGTGTAAATAAATATATCCACTACATCAACCTTATAGGGTGATTATGTCAATGTTGTACATTGCACACACATACAATACATCGTATGCCAATGCTAACCTTCCACTAAACTTAACTCATTTTGTTTTTCTAATGTAATTTCAAGAAGCAGCTGAGCTTTAGTAAAATCCCACTGACTCTGTAGACATTTAACATCAGCCTCTCTAGATGGAAGCATCACCTAGATCAGTGATTCCCAAATCTCGGGACCCCCAGGGGGTCGCGAGCCAGAGAGGGGGGGTCGCGAGTTGATTTCCAGAAATAAAATAATCATGTGGTCATTTTGACCGCAAGATTCTAAACTCTATAATCTGTCATGATAAATACCTAAATGCAATTTTAATGCAGGTATTGTGTTAGGATATCTTTAGAAAAACGAAATAACACCGAAATGTAAAATTTAACGTGTTTAATATACACTTGAGTTGCCCAGCTAGGTGTTTCAATAATTCATATCATGGCATAGTAAAACGTAATTATTTCATTCACATCTGAAAAATATGGTATGTAAACATGCAAATAACACCTAAAAGTATTTTCTTTGAACATGTATAACCTAACCTAACCTGTCACTGCCTCCGTGTTGGTGTCTGCTGTGGTGCGCACTGCTCCTCGGACCGCGCCCCCCCCCCGCTGCTCGGACCGCGCCCCGCTCCCTTTCCTCCTCTAAACTCGTGTCTCAGCTCCTCTGCCAGTTGCTGCCTGAACTTCCTCCAGACAATGTCCCAGCTGGTGCCCTCCTTGGAGAGGATGTGTGTGATTCCAGCCAGTTTGAGGATGTATAAAGTTACATGAACACGTACCGGCCTGGCTCCGTCTACCGCTACTTCCACAGAGCGAGCGCCCGGCGCTGCCTTCTGGTCCATCCACGCCGTACTCATGGTGGTAGCCTGCGTTACCAACCCGGGCTTTACCTTCGCCCCATCGCTGATGCCCACAGTTGTTACTCCAGACCGCTTATGACGTTTCTCTGACAGAGACGCTGATGGTAACTAAGCAACCAATTTGCATCTTCAACCGTGCGAAAGATAAAACCAACACCACGAAATACCGAATACTGTATGGCCGAAATAGGTAAAAGGGATTTTAGTTTTTTTGGCCTAGTGTGTAATGTATATAAAAACTATTTTAAATTAAAATATAGAGCTTTTTAACTTGCTGTGCTCCAAACATACTGCACATCCACCTCATTAGGTGAGATTAAGTTCAAATTAAAGTAATGAGTAAATTACTGTAGAATAATGTCATGGCTGTTGTGTTATTTTGTGTTGTCAATATGCTCATGTTTGGATACGCCTGTAGTGCGTGCGCAATTGCGCGCAATGTTTATAGTGGGGGGGGGGGGGGTCGCGAGTCACTTGCACCGTTACTTTGGGGGTCGCGGGTTGAAAGATTTGGGAACCCCTGACCTAGATGACTGAAAATACAAACATTAAGCTTCATCTCGGTGACTGCTTTGTACTTTATCATGTCTCGCTGACAGAATCCTTTTCCCAGCTTACCTACAGAGGTAGTAACAGCCCTTCTCTCATTTTTGGCACCTGAAACTCAGCCCTTTATCAGTTTCTGCTCTTCTTCTGTACTCTGTAGTCCAACCCCTTTTTCTTTGACTCCTTCATTAGCCTGATAAAGGTAGGCCGGAACTGGCATTTTATTAAGAATAAGATCTAGTGCTGTCATTGTCAACTTCTTCTGGTATGGCAGACATCATGTTTGCCATGAAAGTTTTTAAATTAGATTTTAGTATATAAGATTTTCTTGGTACAAAAATATCAGCTCTTTTACCAAAACAATTTAGATATCAGCCAAATCAATAGAAACTGAGCCTGACTCTCTTTCCCTAGCCACCACACTGCCAATCAGCATTGCTCTCTCTTTTCTTCTCCCTCAGTCTGATGCCCTACATCGGAGGGAGGACGGAGGATCGAGTGTCTACCGTTCCTCCCATCACCTGTGAAATTTCAGAGCCAGGCCACGGTGAAAGGGGGTATTGTGTATACTCCTATATATATTTATGTATATGAGGAATGCCCCTATCTTTTGTGAAAACAAAAATTGCACACTCATGTTTAGACTCATGTTTTTTTATTCATACTATGTATGTATGCTGGTTGTACATTTTTATTTTTTTCTTGTCATAAATTGTTTTTCATTAAGTGAAATAATTTATAATTATTTATCTTATATGTTTGTAGGTGTTCTGGAATTTTACTGTATTTATTATGATTTCTTGTAATTCTGTATGGATGTTGTGTGTCTTATACCTGCTGCAGCACAGTCGTTTGGCCAGTTTAGGGTTAATAAAGTCAATCTATCTATCTCTCAATCTATCAATCTATTTTACCCCGGTGAATTTGGTTTCTAGTCTTTCAAGTCTAGTAACAGTGATGCATTATAGCGGCTTCTTTTTCTGTAACAAAACTACAAAAAAGTGGTAGAACTGAGAACATAAATGCACACATAACCTACCAGACCAACCTGGTTGACAAACAAGTGCTAGTGGATATTTAAAAATCAAGTTAGACTTAACAGAAATAGTGGGAAAAAGACAAGAAAAAACAAGACAGGGTGGGGTTATAGTTAATTCCACAGACCTACATATAGTTCAATGACCTACAGCAAGCTGCTGCTCTCTTTGGATTCATATGATGTAAAATGAGTGGAGTCCATTTCAGTGTGGGCTTCTCCCACAAAGAACTAAGGAAGATCAAGTTATTGTTTTAAATTTTTATTTTCAAATCTGCCAGCTGTCCAGATGCAGAAGGTTTGTTAAGTCACTGATTGATTGATGTTTTATTGAGGGAGTTTTGGGTTTCTTCCAGTGAGGAGGCAAAACCTTGTCACAGTTATGAGACCATATCAGATAACATTTGTCAAATTGTGCACAAAATGATCAACTTGGGGTCTGGATGCAGTCTTCTACCAATGGCTTGAACATTTTAAACGTCTACCTCAAACATTGTTAACTTTCCATTGAAAATGAGTTGTTAAAATGTATTAGTATTAAGAATTTGAAAAAACTTTTGTCCACAGATTCAGTTTCACCAAGACTACAAGAGAGACATGACATTACAAACAGTACGACGAGACGGACAAAACAGACAATACATATCATAAAAAGTGACTTCCAAAAGTTACATTTACAAAAGTTAATAACTAAATAAATATAGCCTACTAAAACTGCTGTGCCGTGCATAGAACCTGCAGCCCGGAAGTCTGCCCCGCCCTACATTCCATTCTGTTATTTAGCGCCTTCACAGCATTGGGGATGAAAGATTTCTTGACGATGTTTCTATTTGTTGTTGGTACTGCTGAATGTAGGAGTTCCAATTAGCTGTGTATTGGATGGGAGGGGTCACTAATAATTTTCCCAGCTTTGTTTGTAATGTGTTCTTTATAAATACTGCGTAACCCTTGTGTGTTATGAGACACAGGAGGATTCAGGAGCGGACACACGGGAGTAAGGAGTTCAGGCGAGTTTAATGAGATAGCAGGTGAGCCAAAGTGTAGGAGATATCTGGGCTTGCTGGAGCGCAGGTAATAGTATTGTGAGGAGCAGGCAGGCAGGCAGGCAGGCAGGCACAAGGGTAGTAAGCTGACGAACTGGCGAAGAGTGGAAGCAGAACCAGAGCATATAACAGGGAGTGATGATTGATGAGCCACAGGTGCGGTGAGCTGCAGCTGGTGACGAGCTGCAGGTGTGAATCACAGCCAGCTGAGATGAACCTGCTGAACACGCCCACACAAACAAGACTGACAGGGATAAGGGGAAGGGAGGAGACAGCAGGATAAAACCCTAAGAGTACCCCCCACGACGGGAGCCTCCCGGCGACCCCGCCCGGCCGGCCAGGGTGGGCCCGATGGAAGTCCCGGACAAGACCAGCATCCAAGATGAAGGAACGGGGAACCCACTGCCGCTCCTCAGGACCATACCCCTCCCAATCCACGAGGTACTGCAGGCCCCGCCCACGACGCCGCACGTCTAACAGGCGCCGGACAGCATAGGCAGGGTGATCGTCAATGACCCGGGCGGGAGGAGGGGGTCCGGACGGAGGGCACAAGGGACTGGACACCACGGGTTTAAGCTGGGACACATGGAAGGTAGGGTGTATCTTCATAGAACGGGGCAGGAGAAGCCTGATCGCGGAAGGGTTAATGATCCGGTTGATAGGAAAAGGCCCGATGTAACGTGGGGAAAGTGTCCTGGACTCCGCCCTGAGGGATATGTTTTTGGTGGACAACCACACCAGCTGACCCGGCGCGTATCCAGGGGCCGGTACCCTACGCCGGTCAGCAAGGCGACGGTTGCGCTGAGTGGTCCGGAGAAGAGCGGCCCGGGTGTCCGTCCAGACCTTGCGACAGCGACGGAGGTGGTGTTGGACCGATGGAACAGACAGGTCAGCCTCCTGAGCAGGGAACAGAGGAGGTTGATAACCCAGAGAGGCCTCAAAAGGTGACAACTCCGTAGCCGCACTGACGAGAGAGTTGTGGGCGTATTCGACCCAAGCAAGGTGAACGCTCCAGGAATTGGTGTTCAGGGCCGCCACACAACGGAGGGCTGCCTCCAGGTCTTGGTTAGCTCTCTCCGCCTGTCCATTAGTCTGTGGGTGGAAACCAGATGAGAGACTCACAGAGGCGCCTAGAGACCGACAGAACTCACTCCATACCTTCGAGACGTACTGTGGACCCCTATCCGAGACAATGTCCAGAGGTAAACCATGGAGGCGGAACACATGCTGGACAAGGAGATCCGCGGTCTCACGGGCTGTGGGCAACTTGGGCAAAGCAACAAAATGGACAGACTTGGAAAAGCGGTCAACCACAGTGAGTACGGTGTTGTTACCTTGGGAAGGAGGTAAACCAGTGACGAAGTCCAGGGCGATGTGCGACCATGGACGGCCAGGCACGGGCAACGGACGGAGTTCACCAGAAGGAGGGCGGTGAGACGCTTTTCCCCAAGCACAGACGGTACAGGCTGACACAAATTCACGGGTGTCAGTCTCCATAGTGGTCCACCAGAAACTCCTCTTCAGCAGAGACAGGGTCCTCCGATAACCAGGGTGGCAGGCGAAACGGGAGTTGTGTAACCACTGAAGGACCTGAGAGCGTACAGGGTCAGGGACAAACAAACAGTTAGCAGGCCCGTTACCTGGGTCCGGGTGGGTACCTTGGGCCTGTCTAACGACAGACTCAATCTCCCAGGTAACGGGAGCCACCACACAACTGGAAGGAAGGATGGTGTCAGGATTGGTAGCATCCGTGGCTGAATGAAACATCCTGGAGAGGGCGTCCGGCTTAGTGTTCCTGGAGCCGGGTCTGTAAGTCAAAGAAAAATTAAAACGATCAAAGAACAAAGCCCAACGTGCCAGGCGCGAGTTGAGCCTCTTAGCGGTCTGAATGTAGGCAAGATTCTTATGGTCTGTCCAAACAATAAATGGTTGCTCCATGCCCTCCAGCAAATGCCGCCATTCTTCTAAGGCCAGCTTAACAGCCAGGAGCTCCCGATTACCCACATCGTAATTCCTCTCAGTGGGGGTAAGCCGGTGAGAAAAGAAGGCGCAAGGATGCGTCTTTTGGTCAGCACCAGAGCACTGGGACAACACAGCCCCAACCCCGCTATCCGAAGCATCGACCTCAACGATGAATTGTCGAGAGGAATCCGGATGCACCAGAATGGGGGCCGACGTAAACAGGGATTTCAAATGGTCAAAGGTCAGCTGAGCCTCAGGAGACCAGGAAAAAGGAACTTTGGTGTAGGTAAGACTGGTAAGGGGAGCTGCGACCTTACTGTAGTCTCTGATAAATCTACGGTAGAAGTTGGCAAACCCCAAAAATTGTTGTAGTTGTTTACGGGAAGTTGGAATAGGCCATTCAACTACTGCCTGGATCTTAGCCGGGTCTGCCTGAATCTGCCCTTGCCCGATGATGTAACCCAGAAATTTTACTGAGCTAGAGTGGAATTCGCACTTCTCAGCCTTGACGTACAGCCGGTTCTCCAACAGCCGCTGAAGGACCTGGCGGACATGAGAAACGTGCTCAATGGAGTCCCTGGAAAAAAATCTAAATATCGTCCAGATAAACAAACACAAAACGGTTCAGGAAGTCACGGAGAACATTGTTAACCAGGCTTTGGAAAACTGCAGGAGCATTAGTCAGCCAAAACGGCATTACCAAGTATTCGAAGTGGCCGAGGGGGGTGTTGAACGCCGTTTTCCATTCGTCTCCTTCCTTCATACGCACCAGGTGGTAGGCGTTGCGAAGGTCCAGCCTGGAAAAGATCGTGGCCTGCTGCAGAGGTTCAAAGGCAGAGTTGATTAGTGGTAAAGGGTACTTGTTTTTGACAGTGATATTGTTGAGACCACGGAAATCAATACAGGGACGAAGGGACTGGTCTTTTTTAGCAACAAAAAAGAAACCTGCTCCTACAGGAGATGAAGAGGGGCGGATAAGACCAGTACGAAGGGAGTCACGGATATAAGTCTCCAAAGACTCTCTCTCAGGACGTGAGAGGTTGTAGAGCCTACCAGAAGGCAACGGGGAATCTGGAAGCAGTTTGATCTCACAGTCGTAAGGTCTATGTGGTGGGAGAGACAGAGCAAGATCCTTACTAAAAACTTTCTTAAGGTCCAGGTATTCAGGGGGCACTCCAGTGAGATCAGAGAGCTCAGTGTCTTGTGGGGAGATGGCGCCCTCTGCTGGAGGTAAAGCGGACTGCAAACAGCAGGACGAGCAATGGGAACTCCAACCCAGTATTTTGCCAGTAACCCAGTCAATATGAGGGTTGTGTAGAGTGAGCCAGGGATACCCTAAAATAATGGGAGTCTGCGGGGTGGAGATAACATTGAAAGAAATTTCTTCATGGTGGTTTCCGGATAATACTAGTTTGAGGGGTTTAGTAGCCTCAGTGACATGGGCAAGAACGTGACCATCAACGGCCCGGGCGGTACGGGGCTCAGGGAGTGGCTCTAACGGGAAATCAGACTGAAAGGCCAGGTCTTTGTCAATGAAATTCCCTTCTGCACCGGAGTCAATCAGAGCTTGGATGGGAAGAGAAATGGATGAAGTGCATATTGTGGCAGGGAGTAACAAACGGAGAGGGCGGTTAGAAGGACTGAGGTGTTGGCCCTTCAGTATGCCCATGGTTACTGAAGGACCCGGCCTTTTGGCCGAACCGGGCATGAGGACAAAAAGTGACCGTTGCTGCCACAATAGAGGCACTCACCCTGATTGCGTCTGCGGGAACGTTCCTCAGGAGTCAGACGAGACCGATCCACTTGCATCGGTTCAGGCTGCAAACCGGACGTAGACTGTGGCACGGCGAGAGAGACTGGAAACTGACGAGTATTGTTGGTGAGTGGGTGACGTGGCTGATGATCTGGGGGTGGCCGATTAGTGCGCTCCCTCCGTCGCTCACGCAGGCGGTTGTCGAGCTGGATAGTAAGCGAGATGAAGGAGTCCAAACTGGAAGGTTCATCCCTTAACGCTAATTCGTCTTTAATAAGTTCATTGAGTCCTTTCCAGAACACTCCCCGTAGTGCCGCGTCGTTCCAGCCAGCGTCTGCGGCCAGGGTCCTGAATTCCACAGAGTAGTCTGCCACGGTACGAGCTCCCTGCTGGAGCTCCAACAAGCGGCGGGACGCGTCACCACCGTGATCGGGATGGTCAAAAACCTCTCGTAACATTGTCTCAAACTGGAACAAGGACAGGGTAGTAAGTGGGGTATTGGTGCCCACTGCTTCTGCCCAGGCTAGAGCTCTCCCTCGTAGTAGTCCCAGAATATAGCGCACCTTTGACGGGTCTGAGGCGAAGGTCCGCGGCCGTTGGAAAAACATCATGGCACACTGGAGGAGAAATCCACGACACTGGGAAAACTCCCCGGAAAAGGGCTCCGGGTCGGGGGCATAGGATTCAGTCCCAGCAACAGGCGGAGCAATTGCGCCAGGAACAGCTGGCTGGGCAGAGGAGACCAGTTGCAGTAGTGCAGTGACTTGATTGGATAGGTGAGTAAGTTGTTCTTGGGTACCTTGTTGTACAGAGACCAGGGCGCGGATGGACTGGTCATGTTCCCCGAGAAGGATCCCCTGGCTGGCGAGAGCAGATTGTCCTCTCTGGGCAGCTGTCGTGGTGTCCGCGGTGTCCGCTGAATCCATGCTTGGCCAGTTTGTACTGTTATGAGACACAGGATGATTCAGGAGCGGACACACGGGAGTAAGGAGTTCAGGCGAGTTTAATGAGATAGCAGGTGAGCCAAAGTGTAGGAGATATCTGGGCTTGCTGGAGCACAGGTAATAGTATTGTGAGGAGCAGGCAGGCAGGCAGGCAGGCAGGCAGGCAGGCAGGCAGGCAGGCAGGCAGGCAGGCAGGCAGGCAGGCAGGCAGGCAGGCAGGCAGGCAGGCAGGCAGGCAGGCAGGCAGGCAGGCAGGCAGGAGGGTAGTAAGCTGACAAACTGGCGAAGAGTGGAAGCAGAACCAGAGCATATAACAGGGAGTGATGATTGATGAGCCACAGGTGCGGTGAGCTGCAGCTGGTGACGAGCTGCAGGTGTGAATCACAGCCAGCTGAGATGAACCTGCTGAACACGCCCACACAAACAAGACTGACAGGGATAAGGGGAAGGGAGGAGACAGCAGGATAAAACCCTAACATTGTGTTGTCTTCCAATCAACACTCAACACTTTTGTTGACGCTTTTTATCAATGTTTTTAACTTTTTCTTACATTTTTGTCCTATTTTTCAACACTTTTGATGTTTTTTTTTAATGTTTGTCACTTTTATTGACGTTTTCAACACTACGTACCACTTACTTATTAACTTTAGTTTTACAGTTATTTTGGAATTTATGGTCAATAAACTTAATTTATAGGAAATTATGTTTGAGTTAGAAAAGCAGAAATTAAGAATTATTTAGATTAAAATTAAAAGAATGTGTGTTGATGGATAATCACAGACTGGAATATGTCAGCTTTAACTCAATACTATTTTGAAACCACTTCAATTTTCAAATGCTACAAAATTGAATAAGAATGAATGAAAGTAGAGACTTGTACTTGCCAAAGAACATTGTGTGGAATCAATCATGTTATTTTGGGTAAGTACGATTGGGTAGTTGGGTAGAAGAACATTGATATAGGAAAACGGGTCAATTTGTCCCAAAGACACCATGAGGGTTAAGTGATTTTGTGGCTACCCTATAATTTTTGAGGCCATGATCACTATTCTTTGTGGTTGACTATTTTACTATTGATTAGAAACTGAATTATATCAATAAATATTTATTGACTAAAGTAGGAAAAACAGTTCAATCTATTTGTTAAAATTAGTTTATTGTAATATTAAAAGAGTTTAGTCTCTTAGTAAAGTTGGAGCCCAACTGTCACTGCAGGGTATTGCAGGGCGTTACAGGGTGTAGCGCTGCATAGCAGAGGATAGGAGGACGTAGAGGGACGCAGCCGGGTTCAGCAGGACGCAGCAGGACACTGGGCATCACAGGGCATCACAGGGCATGGCAGGGCATCACATGGCATGGCAGGGCATCACAGGGCATCACAGGGCATGGCAAGGCATCACAGGGCATCACAGGGCATGGCAGGGCATTGTAAGGCATCACAGGGCATCACAGGGCATGGCAGGGCATCGCAGAGCGTAGTAGGGTGTAAGAAAATATGCTGGGCAAAAAATACACAAAAGGATTTTGGGGAGTGAACTCCCCAGAACTAGGTTAGTTACAAGCATTTGACATATCAGATGAAATCAGGATTGAAAACCATACATCTCCTCTCCTCTCTGTCCCAACAAAACAAATGCAGACAACAGAAAGTACTTAAAATCTTAGTGAAGAACAGAAGTGAACAAGAACTATCATTCTGATAGTAACACAAAAAAAAAATCATATTTACCTTGCACATGAGGGTTCACACTTAATTTTGCCCTTCACATCCACCTCTTCTCCCCAACAAAAGCACACGACAGAAAGTAGGTAAAATCTTAAGAGAGTAAAGATGAATATGATTTATCATCTACAGTATGTAGGTTAAAAATAGATTTTCCTCTTTAACCACAATATGTCATTATATTGTATTGTATATTAAGACCTATGACATATATAAGTGTCTTGTCTGATTGACCTTTGTTAAATATGAAAATGGTTAGAGGTTTCATTAATCATGAATAGAATTTTAAAGGGGTAGCCAAGTGAAAAATGTACCATCCCCAGCCATACTGAGGTTTCTGTTGATCAATGTTAATGTTATGGCATTTTTCCACTGCACGGTACCTACTCTACTCGCCTTTTTTGGTTTTCTATTACAAAAAACAGTCCGTCGTACCTGACAACAAGTACTTTTTGTAGTACTACCTCAGTCGAGGTTCCAAGTAAGCTGAGGTGATGTGAAAACCTGCAGATTACTGATTGGTCAGAGAGAATCGTCACTAATCACTGTGTCGAGAACTATTGGTCTCTATCATTCTAATTATAACAATAAAGAAATTCATATTTACCTTTTACATGAAAGGGTTGAAGCTTAATTTTGCCATCTTCCCCCTCCTCTGCGTCCTCTCTGTAAAAAAAACAACTGCAGACAACAGGAAGTAGTTACATTTGGAAAAGAATAAAGGTAAACATGAATATTCTCTCTTCATCATTTTAATTATACAATAAAAAAGAATGTCTACCTTTTACAAGAGGGTTACAGCTTAATATTGCCTCTCTCTTCTCTATTTTTGGGGCATTTTAGCCCTTTATTTTATTAGGGCAGCTGAAGACATGAAAGGGGAAAGAGAGGGGCAATGACATGCAGCAAAGGGCCGCAGGGCGGGGTCGAACCTGCGGCCACTGCATCGAGGAGTGAACCTCTGTATATGGGCGCATGCACTCCTTCCGTTACTAACGCAATAACCTGCAATGCAGACTCTTCTTGGTCTAGGGTGGGCGTCGACAGACATATGAACCTCCTTGACATGGTGTCACCATCCTTTTATGTCTCTGCACAAGGGAGCTTCCCTGAGAGGGCCTAACACGTTGGAGATTCACGCTATCCCCCCGATCACACTCCCTCTGTGCAGACACCCTGCCTGAGTCATTACGCAGCAACAAGGACTCGGATCTAACCAGAACATGTCCTTTCATCTAATTATATTTCATATAATTTAGTTTAATTAAATTATAATCAACTGAAAACTATGTAAAGCATTTCCTTTCCAAGTAATTCAAAGCAATTCAAATAAAGTCCATAAAAAAATCAGTTCAATTTAAATGAATTCAACTCAAATACTTCAAATAATTCAAACCAATTGAAATCAATTCAAAGCAATTAAATTCATTGCAATTCATATAAATTCTGTTCAATTCAAATAAATACAAAAAAATCAATCAAATAATTCAAATGAATTCCAAGCATTTAAATTCCAGGCAATTAATAAATTCAATTTAAATAAACTCAGATCAATTCAAATGAATTAAATAAAAATTCAAAAGATTAAAAGCAAAGTTATTCAAATACATTCAACACAATTTAGCACGATAAAATCAGAAGAGCTGAATTAAAAATCAATTTAATGACAAAAGTACTTACTAGCAGACTTACCTGTAGCGGCTCTCTTGCGCCCCCTGCCCTGGTTTCTCATGTTCAATAAACTCCTAATGTTCTTCACCCACTTCTGCTCAGGGCCCCTCCATGACGGCAGAGGAGCACTAGGTGCACATGGTCTTCTAGAGGGGCCTGCTTTCAAAGATGAAGTGGGTACCTGAGGTTGGTCAGAGTAGGTCACCCTCTTTAGCGTTGTTTGAGGGATCTTGGTAGGATCATCTGACGCCCTAGAGGTCCGGCATCCCTCCTTTTTCAAGGTCGACTTAGTGTCAGAACTACAATGGGAGCCACTCGAGGAGCCAGAGTCAGAGCTACAAGAGGAGCCACTTGAAGAGCCAGAGTCAGAGCAAGGTGGGGAGCCACTTGGAGAACCAGGACCAGACTTACCTGCAGGTTCAGTGGTTCTCTTGCTGCCAAATGGTTTTCCCCTCCTTATCAAAAGGGTCATGTTCTTCACCCACTTAAGCTCTGGGTTGCTCCATAAAAGTGGAAGCTCACTGGAGGCCACAGGAGAGCCAGGGTCAGAGCCATTTAGGGAGCCCCTTGGAGAGCCAGGGTGAGAGCCATGTGGGGAGCCACTTTGAGAACTAGGCTCAGAGCCACGTGAGGAGGCACATGGAGTAACAGGGTTAGAGCCATGTGGCAAGCCTTTTGGAGAGCCACATGGAGAGCTAGAGTCAGAGATAGATGGGAACCAACGTAAAGAGCTAGAGTCAGAGATACAAGGGGAGGGACCTGGAAAGCCAGGGTCAGAGCCATGTGGGGAGCCTTTTGGACAGCCACATGGAGAGACAGGGTCAGAGACATGTGGGGAGCCTTTTGGAGAACCACATGGAGAGACAGGGTCAGAGCCATGTGGCGAGTCTTTTGGAGAGCCGCATGGAGAACCAGAGTCAGAGACAGAAGGGAACCAACTCGAAGAGCTAGAGTCAGAGATAGAAGGGAAGGCAGTTGGAGAGCCAGGGTCAGAGCCACAAGGGGGGCCACTTGGCAGTCCAGGGTTGGAGCCATGTGGGGAGCCACATGGAAAGTCAGAGTTAGAGCCACAAGGGGGGCCACATGGAGAGCCAGGGTTAGAACTATGTGGCAATTCACTTGGAAAACCAGACTTGGAGCCACGTGGGGAGCCATTTTGACAGCCGGGGTTAGAGCCACAAGGAGGGCCACTTAAAGAGACAGGGTTAGAGCCAAGTGGGGAGCCACTTGGACAGACAGGGTCAGAGCCACAAGGGGGGCCACTTGGCAGTACAGGGTTGGAGCCACGTGGGGAGCCACATGGAGAGTCAGAGTTAGAGCCACAAGGGGGGCCGCATGGAGAACGAGGGTTAGAACTATGTGGCAATTCACTTGGAAAACCAGGCTTGGAGCCACGTGGGGAGCCATTTTGACAGCCGGGGTTAGAGCCACAAGGAGGGCCACTTAAAGAGACAGGGTTAGAGCCAAGTGGGGAGCCACTTGGACAGCCAGGGTCAGAGCCACAAGGGGGGCCACTTGGCAGTACAGGGTTGGAGCCACGTGGGGAGCCACATGGAGAGTCAGAGTTAGAGCCACAAGGGGGGCCGCATGGAGAACGAGGGTTAGAACTATGTGGCAATTCACTTGGAAAACCAGGCTTGGAGCCACGTGGGAAGCCATTTGACAGTCAGGGTTAGAGCCACAAGGGGGGCCACTTAAAGAGACAGGGTTAGAGCCAAGTGGGGAGCCACTTGGACAGCCAGGGTCAGAGCCACAAGGGGGGCCACTTGGCAGTCCAGGGTTGGAGCCACGTGGGGAGCCACATGGAGAGTCTGAGTTAGAGCCACAAGGGGGGCCACACGGACAGCCAGGTTTAGAGCCACAAGGGGGGCCACTTAAAGAGCCAGGGTTAGAGCCAAGTGGGGAGCCACTTGGAGATCCAGATTCAGAGCCACACGGGGAGCAACAGGGCGAAGGAAAAGGCGAAAAGCTGTAGAAATGTGGGGAGCCATAAGGAGTTTTTGGCCGGGGCTTAGAGAAACCATAGTCAGGCTTACCTGCAGGCTGAGTGGCACTCTTGTGCCAGCCGCCAAACACCTTTCTCCTTTCCATACAAACCTCCATGTTTTTCACCCACTGCGGCTTTGGGCCGTCCCACAACGGCTGAGGATTATTGAGTGCCATCTAAAGATAAAAACATCATGTTAACACACCATTAGCCTGGATTAACATAACTAGATTTCCAAGAAAAAGACAGACGCATGATCACAGGCTTTTCCCCTGACCTTCTGTTCTGTGTGTTGCCATTCTTAAATTATTAAATTTTCCAAAACACCATAGTATGTAAGATGAAACAAGGGGGAAAACTTAGATTTTATCAGGTCATTCCTAGGTCACAGGTCAGGGGATGAGAAGCTCTATTCGGCCATACGATAACAACAAAAACTGTCATTTCTTCAAGTATGAATTTATGTGTGTCACTACAGATTGAGAGAGTCTAGGCTGAAAAGGGGATGTTGTCAGAGGAAACAGGGTAAATTGGCTTCGCATATACCTCAGCCTATGACCAAGTGAAAATAAGTAACAATATTACTTGCAATAAATATTACAAACAATAAAATGTACTTAGTTCTGCATTTCTCAGTTCTGTTTTCAGTATTTGGCTGAAATACAACAAATTGATTGTTGAATTTTAAACAAATAAAAGAACATTCTTTTAGTGAACAAATTGATTATTGAGTAAAACCATAATGTTATGAAAAAGTATGCTATCTCTCTGTGCCAAATGTAGCATTTCTTTCACACTGTAATTATTGCAGTAGGCTTATGCCTTATGTGTACATGTCAACATACAGTAGAAAGGTTTCACTTTTTCCACTGAGAGCCGGAGTAAGACTTACATCCAGAAGACTCAGCGGCTTTCCAGCTGAGGAGCCAGCGTCAGTGTCAGGTGGGAAGCCACTCTGGGACGCTGCCGCTGGGATCCTACGGTGGATGGGCCGCGGGCTGCTGGGCTGGACGGGGTTTGGACCAAAGTCTCTTGTCCCCTTACGTTGTTGGTCGGCCTGGAGGTAAAAAAATATACAACCCTCAGACCACTGCTCCACATCATGTTAACACCATGGACTGTTCTATCACATCACACGTTGAACTAAAAGGATCACGATCACAATGCAACAATACTTAATAAAAATAAATGTTAGGTATTAAATTATATACAAGGAAAAGTATAGATGAGTTAGCTGTATAAAATGTAATAGTTAATACACCATAGAAGATGACGTTGTTTGAGTTGCTGCCTTAATAAATCTACCTATCTATCTATCTATCTATCTATCTATCTATCTATCTATCTATCTATCTATCTATCTATCTATCTTTTTTCAATTCAAAGGGGCTTTATGGACATGAAAGTTTCAATAACAATGGTGCCAGTCTAAATATCTGGACTGGACATGATGAACAACAAAACAATAAGAGTGATTCATATTTATCTGAATATATCTATCTCACACGTCACACATATCACAACATCAAGCACATGAGCACGCAGTCTGCAGCACTGATGAACTTTAATTGCACAGTTTGGCCTCCTGTAACATTTCTGCATGTTAACGCCATACTAAAAACGTCAATCATAATCTACCTATAAAAACTAATTATAATACTGTTATATATCTATAATAAATCTGCGATTGTTTGGGTGAACATCTTTGTTTGTGGTGCCTATGTTGTGGTGCCATCCATAGCTTTGCATTACCAAACTTTACAGTTTAGATAAATGCCTCTTGGAAAGGGAAAGAGACTAGAGTTGGGACGGCAATACACAATAAAACACCTTGATCTAACTGTACTGTTTTCCTTATTCTCATCTATCAAGAGTTCATAAATTCTTTCATGTAAGTCCCCAAAGTCTCCTGAACATTCTTTATGTATCCAGAAGTCAAACTGCTGCTGAGTTATTCCATAACTACCATGGTGTGTTATGCATATAAAGTATGCTCTCTCAATGTGCCAAATGTCTGCATTTCTTTCACAGTGTTATTACTGCAGTAGGCCTTATGCCTATGTGTACATGTCAACATACAGTAGTAAAGTTTCACTTTTTCCACTGAGAGCCGGAGTCAGACTTACCTCCAGACTCAGCGGCTTTCCAGCTGAGGAGCCAGCGTCAGTGTCAGGTGGGAAGCCACTCTGGGACGCTGCCGCTGGGATCCTACGGTGGATGGGCCGCGGGCTGCTGGGCCGGACGGGGTTTGGAACGAAGGCTCTTGTCCACTTACGACGTTGGTCGGCCTAATTTATATACAAGCAAAAGTATAGAAGAGTTAGCTGTATGAAATGTAATAGTTAATACATCATAGAAGATGACGCTGTTTGAGTTAGTGCCTTAATTAATCCATCTATCTATCTGTCTGTCTGTCAGTCCGTCCATCCATCCATCCATCCATCCATCAACCCACCCACCTATCTATCTATCTATCTATCTATCTATCTATCTATCTATCTATCTATCTATCTTTTTTCAATTTAAAGGGGCTTTATTTTCATGAAAGTTTCAATAACAATGTTGCCAGTCTAAATATCTGGAAAGGACATGATAAACAGGAATATGAACATTACCAAAGAAGATTGATTCATATCTATCCGTCTATATCTATCTCACACATCAACATATCACAACATCAAGCACATGAACACCCAGTCTCTGTGCCAAATGTAGCATTTCTTCACAGTGTTGTTACTGCAGTAGGCCTTAGCCTTATGTGTATATGTCAACATACAGTAGTAAAGTTTCACTTTTCCACTGAGAGCCGGAGTAAGACTTACATCCAGAAGACTCAGCGGCTTTCCAGCTGAGGAGCCAGCATCAGTGCCAGGTGGGAAGCCACTCTGGGACGCTGCCGCTGGGATCCTACGGTGGATGGGCCGCGGGCTGCTGGGCGGACGGGGTTTGGACCAAAGTCTCTTGTCCGCTTACGTCGTTGGTCGGCCTGGAGGTCAAAACAAATACAACCCTCAGACCACTGCTCCACATCATGTTAACACCATGGACTGTTTTATCACATCACATGTTGAATTAAAATGATCACGATCACAATGCAACAATACTTAATTAAAAGTGAATGTTATGTATTAAATTATATACAAGTAAAAGTATAGAAGAGTTAGCTGTATGAAATGTAATAGTTAACACATAGAAGATGACGTGGTTTGAGTGCAGCCTTAAAGAATCTATCTATCTATCTATCTATCTATCTATCTATCTATCTATCTATCTATCTATCTATCTATCTATCTATCTATCTTTTTCAATTCAAAAGGGCTTTATTGACATTCAATTTCAATAATAATGTTGCCAGTCTAAGAGAGCCGGAGTCAGACTTACCTCCAGAGTCAGCGGCTTTCCAGCTGAGGAGCCAGCGTCAGTGCCAGGTGGGAAGCCACTTTGGACGCTTCCGCTGGGAACCTACGGTGGATGGGCCGCGGGCTGCTGGGCCGGACAGGGTTTGGACCAAGTCTCTTGTCCCACTTACGTCGTTGGTCGGCCTGGAGGTCAAAACAAATACAACCCTCAGACCACTGATCCACATTGTGTTAAACCATGGACTGTTCTATCACATCACATGTGAATTAAAAGGATCACGAACACAATCCTACAATACTTAATTAAAAATAAATGTTAGGTATTAAATTATACAACAAACAAAAGTGTAGAGGAGTTTGCTGATAAAATGTAATAGTTAATACATCATAGAAGATGAAAATGTTTGAGTGGCTGCCTTTATCTATATATATCTATCATCTATCTATCTATCTATCCTTTTTAAATTTAAATGGGCTTTATTTTCATTTAAGTTCCAATAACAATGTTGCCAGTCTAAATATCTGGAAAGGACATGATAAACAGGAATATGAACATTACCAAAGAAAAATATTGATTCATATCTATCTGTCTATATCTATCTCACACGTCACACATACCACAACATCAAGCACATGAACACCCAGTCTCTGTGCCAAATGTAGCATTTCTTTCACAGTGTTACTACTGCAGTAGGCCTTATGCCTTATGTGTATATTTTCAACATACAGTAGTAAAGTTTTCACTTTTTCCACTGAGAGCCGGAGTCAGACTACCTCCAGATTCAGCGGCCTTTCCAGCTGAGAGACCAGCGTCAGTGTCAGGTGGGAAGCCACTCTGGGACGCTGCCGCTG
>NW_022605203.1:0-11811 GCF_008692095.1 Etheostoma spectabile | reverse complement strand
TGTGTGTCTGTGTGTCTATGTGTGTGTGGCTGGTGTGTGTCTGTTGTGTGTGTGTGTCTTGTGTGTGTGTGTTGTTGTGTCTGTCCTGTTTTTTTGTGTCTGGTGTGTCTGTGTTTCTGGTCTGTGTCTGTGTGTGTGTTTGTGTGTGTGTGTGTGTGTGTGTTGTGTGTGTGGACACCAAAGGATTTGTTCAGCAAGCTATACATGGCAATATATGATGAGACAGACAGAATAGAAAGTTTTGGAGTGTCTGGGGAGGCGTTGCCATGGCTACATCTAATCAGTGGCCATGTTTGAAACACAGCTAGGAAGCCTTGATGTCTGTGATGTCATCTCTTTATCTGCAATCAGTAACGACAGCAGCTGTTGTACCCCTCTTACCTGTCAGCTAATGGAAACCACTGCTCCTTAGACAGTGAAACCAGCTCCCAAACAAATGGTCATTGCGGCAAAGGGATATGAGATAGAAAGAAAATAACTTGCCCATGAGCACCTGAAGGCCTTTGTGAACGTATTGATGTAAAATTCATGTGGATAAAGTTATAAATGTGGGCGTATCAGCGATTTAAAAAAGTGGTTCGCTCTGCGTTTTGCTCAGAAATGGGGACTATGTTTAACATTACAGTGAATGGAGAAATATCCTGAATTCTCGTCATTTGAAAGCTCGCTGAGCAAAAAGTATAATTCCTATCACAGAAATGAGCACATTGGCTGAAACTAGACAAGAATACCTACGTTTTGATGTACAAACTGTCCATGAAAAGTTTGAAGTGTTGGCGTGGGAGCAAGTTATAGAGAACGGAGTAAGATAATATTTTCGAAGCCTTTCACTCTGATGACATCACTCCTCACTCTAACAAATGCAATACACACCCATTATAAATCCAGAAAAATCATAAAATGTGCACTGTACTTAAACAGCTTTTTCACAAAAACTGTAAAATATGTCAATCTGAAAAGATAGAGCCAAATAGCTGAATAGTTTGTGAACGTTTTAAAGTTTGAACCATGTATGTAGGTGAAAAAATGTAGGAGGAGATACATTTTGAAGCTGAAGAAGATTTGAAGGATTTGAAGAGTGCTCTCATTGACTTTAATGTTAAAAAAATTTTTTTAAAAGCTTAATATTTGAAAAAGTATAAATAGCAGAAAAATTGCTGAAGAGGTCCCATCATCTGCTGAAAGAGCTGAAGATTTGAAAAGTTGAATGGTTTAAATAGCTGAAAGTATGCAGAAGATACGGAGAGCCAAAAAACGTACGGAAGACGAAATAATAATAATAAAGAACTGAATAACAATAGTGGGAAATGCTGAACAGCATTCCCACTAAAACTAGAAAATTCCGCAGAAATTTTATCAGTGTGCCTACTACTTGGTGCACATCCGAACAGCAAATAAACTTAATAAAAAATAATAAGTGTCTTAACCCTTCAGAGATATAACTCTTTAAAACCTATTTAAGATGTTAGGACGTGTGTGTGTGTCTGTCTGTGTGTGTGTCTGAGAGAGAGGGAGACAGATGGATGTCCACAGACAGACATACAAAGTATGGTTGCCTGGTTACTAAGGACCAATAGGAAGCCTTTCATCTCTGTGATGTCATCTCTTTGAATGTAGTCAGTAACGACTGCACCTGGCACCAACTGTTACCAGTATTAAGAGACTGATCAAGCTCTCAAACAAATGATCATATCACCCAAAAGGATACAAGATATCAATAATTGAGGTGCTCGTGGGCACCACAAGGCCTTGTGAAGTATTGATATAAAATTTATGTGGATAAACTTTAAAATGTGGGCGTATCAGCGAATGTAAAAAAGTCCTTCGCTTGCGTTTTGCTCAGAAATGGGGACGATGTTTACATTACAGTGAATGGAGGGAAAATGTGGAACTGTTCTCTTTGAAAGGTGCTGAGCGGAAAAGTATACATCATATCACATAAATGAGCACATTCGATGAAACTAGACAAGAATACCTACGTTTTGATGTATAAATTGTCCATGACAAGTTAGAATTGTTGGCGTGGGAGCAAGTTATAGAGAAAAAAAAAAGATAACTTTTGTAGTCTCCCCACTCTGTCCCCCACTCTAGCTCCGAACATTCCGCCAACATACCACACATTGAAAATCTGAACCGGTCTGAAAACGGACGATACGTAAACTGGGATTGGGAGAAAAACCCCGTGCTTGATATCTGAACGCCCATTACGCGCAATAAACACCAAAGTCTGTCTTCGGTGGGTTTAAAACTTTTAATCATGTTTCTACGTAAAGTATGGCGACACAGCATGGTGCCAAAGGGGGGGCGTTTTTGAGCAATGTTGAGCGATTCCCGAACATTTCCCATTCAAGTCAATGAGAAAAGTTTGCCGGTTTTTTGCCGATTTCGGTAAAACCACGCGGCAAATCTCTTAGAAAAATCATAGCACACCATTCCCGATCATTACCCACATTTCGGTGTAAGGTGTTGCGCGTGTTTGCAACGCTTTGGGACTAGTAGGGGACGAATTTGGCGGAAGATGGAGAATAAAGAAATAATAATAATAATAAGTATGGGCAATAATAATCATTGTGCCGATTGCTGCTTATGCAGCACATCGGCACACTGAATAATAATAATAATAAGTATGGGCAATAATAGTCATTGTGCCGAGTGCTGCTTAAGCAGCACCACGGCACACTGAATTACATTGTAAGCATTAAGGGCATTGGACAGCTACACATACAGCATCCGGGAGGAACTTAGAGTTCAGGGTTTTGCTCAGGGACCCTCTGACATGTGGCCACCTTGTAAAACCGTATTTACCATCTTTTTTTTTTTTTTGATTCCCAGATGCCTGTCACTCCCTCTCTACTACTCGGCCTCTACCTGAAAATACCACAATGCATTGCATTGCTCAGAGTGCGGGTGTTTGGCCAGTGTCATGGGAGTCGTATTAAAACACTATCCCAGATCCTGCCGGGAATATTCAAACCAGTGTAAAGTGTTTCATGCAGAGTACTGAGCTTTAATGGTGTGTGTAAAAAAAAAAAAAAAAAAAAAGGCAATTGTGATTGTCTAGGTGAGCAGTGGAGTCGAGTACATCATGGATATGAAACGGCTCCGCTTCGTCATGCTAGCAGGTAGCCTGGTCTCAAAACACTCAGATTTTGGTTTTGGTCTCTGACTAAATGGTATTATTTTTTTAAGCTCTAATGTTGCTTTTATTTGGCTCCCTGGTTTGCCTGTGTAACAGATGAACCAATATAGTATTGTGATAACGTGGTGAATTACAGTCCCTACTATGCCGGCGGGTCCTGGTGTGTAATTGGTGTACTCGCCTATGATCTGCCAGCCACTCCAGCAGTAGTCCTAGACTTGACCATTCATTTCTCTCCTCTCTTTCTCCTTCATCTTTGTTGCTCACCTAAACAGAAAGTTGGGGTGACGGGTCCACCGGACCCTCAGATGCGCTGTCCGTCAGTTATCGAATTTGGCAAGTTTGAAATCCAGACGTGGTATTCCTCTCCCTACCCCCCAGGAGTACAGCAGGTAAGCTAATGACCATAATGAAGCACAACAGCATAATGCACTTAGCTCCCAGTCCTGCCTGTAGGCATCGCAATTACCACCAGCATAATGGAGTGCAATTATAAGGTTGTTTACATTACCACCTACTTTGGCAGGTAACCAGCCAGAGCCACAGAGGCAATTTGATTCTGATTTGCTGAGGGGTATTTTTTTTATTTTTATTTTAGGCAACTGTTAAATAAAATCAGCCCTACTAGTCTTACCAAATCTGCCGCTGTTCAAATCCTGTTGGTCCCAGATGGCTCAGCCATTGCAAAGTTGTTGCTACTTTCAAACAAGAGCTGTGAAAAGCAATTAACAATTTTATTTTCAAGTAATTGCTTGGTCCATAAAAGTGGCCATCACAATTTCCCAAAGCCCAAGTTGACATATTCATATTGCTGGTTTTGTCTGACTTGAAAAAAGAGAAAAAAGTGTTGTGCACTCTGGCTCCACAATCAATCGTTTGTCTAACAGCCCAAAACCTGAAGATGTTAAATTAACTATCAAAAAGACTAATAAACTGGCAAATAATCACATCTTAGAAGCTTGTACCAGAGAAGAATTGTCTAAATATTGCAGATAAACTATCTATCAACAAATCAGTTTCTCGACTATTCATTCCAGCTCCCTAGCTGCAACTTTTTATAACCGTTCCTCATGTTTCTCACGTGTCGTTTACTGCGCTACTCTTCCTTTCCCTTTCCAGACTACCCAAGCTCTACTGTGTGAGTTCTGCCTGCGCTACATGAAGAGTCGCAGCATCCTCTACCAGCACATGAAGAAGTGCAACTGGTCCACCCCCTGCTAACGAGATCTACAGGAAAGACGATGTCTCTGTATACGAGGTGAGAAGCTGTTCCTAAAGATGGCAGGGTTCACCGTAAGGGTTTCCTGTTAGCCGGGGCAAGTAAAACGCCACATCAGCAAATAAATAGAACAACCCAATTGCCCGTTCGGGCTAGACTGGGTAAGCCCCGCCCACTCTGCTGGCGATTTGATTTCTCCCTGCAGCTCAGTCTGGAAACCTGCACCTTAATTCTCCTGCTTCAGTTCACAATTTTGCAGGAACCAATCACAAACTGGCTTATCTACCTGGCGTGCTATTGGCTGGTTTAACACGATGACGATAGAGAAGCGACCAAGCAGCTTCTTGTTTACATTCAACAAAGCGGCCACCGAAGCGCAGCGACCCGTTGATGCCGCTGTCGCTTCTACGTCACCTGGACCGTTGCTCTGATTGGTTGAAGAACTATCTAACTGCGTACAGAGTCATTTGAACTCTGCCCGTTGGTCACGCCTCTGGGCAGTAGAAATAGAAAATAGAGCAGACCCCCCGACCACCGCTCAGTCTCAGATCTATGGAGCTTGGCTTGGTCTGGTGACAGCCAGACTACGTTCGGGCATCACCGTATCATAAATAACGTATTGTTGTCTTGCCGACGTCAGATAACGCATAATGATTTGATTTGAACAATTTTCTTAAGCTTTTGATGCAGCAAGGTTTTAACTTAAAAAAAACTTTTTTGCGATTTTTTCAAACATTTTCTAAGCTATATTGATGTTTTTGCCTTTCTTTAAAAAAAAAAAACTATCTATAGGAACCAGTAAAATTGACATTGACCAAACAAGTGAAAATAAAACCTTAATGTTGAACCCTGCATGGACTGAATAATGTTGATGGTTAATGATTAATAAACTGAAATAATGAGAGAGAGAGAGAGAGAAGAGAGCTGTTGAACGCTCAAACCACAGTGTTGCTGCAGACACATCCTTCCCAAAGACACCTTTCTTCTTCTCTCTCCTGACCTCGAAATCATCATCTAGTGTCTACTCCCCCCAGACGCAATCACAGAGACCGAGTCTTTCTTAAAAATGTATTCCATGCTCCGTGTATATTTTATTTCAGACTGTAGAGGTGTCGCGCGGTCAGAGATTAATCACTGCACAATGTAGCAATACTCTCCCAACCCACTTTATGAACACACAGTATGTTGATCGGTCCAATCAAAATGGTCCAATGGCGATTTATTAACATCCCTGCCTCCATAGTGAATATTTCTTAGTTTACGCAAGGGAAAGTGACGTTATTTTTAGAAAATTTACCAATTTACAGGTGATCTCTTCTTCTGGGTCTTCTGGCGCATCGGTAGACAGAGTCAGGGGCTTGTTGTCTGCAGGCCACGGCCGCTGCAGCTCCTCTTTTCCCCGCTCTGCAGTCCATCCTCGCTCGGAGGAGAGCAGAGATAACTGGCGAGCTGCCAACCTCAACCTCCTCCTCCTCGTTTTCTTTACAGCTCTTTGTTTCTGTCCTCCATCCTCTCTATCGTCAGGGTCTCCTGAGACACGGCTGAGATCATTGCCTAACATTAAGTCTACTGCATTCACCTTTGCCTCGTTCCACAGCCCACTAGCAGCAGCTTCAACATGTACTTGTGGGCAGCTGTGTGTCTGCGACCGATATCGGTCGTTGAGGGAAACGTTCTGTCATGTTTGTACTGATGTGTTGCTTCATAATCCCCCAACAGGTTGATGGGAATGTGAGCACAATCTACTGTCAGAACCTGTGTCTGCTGGCCAAGCTGTTCCTGGACCACAAGACCCTCTACTACGACGTGGAGCCCTTCCTTTTCTACGTCCTGACCCAGAACGACGGCAAAGGTTGCCACTCGTCGGCTACTTCTCCAAGGTATGGCCACCAGGCCGCCAACCTCGTCCTTGTGCTGGATTCAGATTCAGAATACTTCCCAAGTGGCAATTCATTTTCATAGTCTATCCTGTCAGTCAGTCCATTGTCAATTCTTAAGTTTTCACCACTCTTAGGTCTAGAACATTTTCATCACACCCTTCGACAAATGCCGGTGATCCGATTGGCACTGACGAAAAGTTAGTCCCTCTTGGCAAATTACATTTACTCTGAACTAGGGCTGGGACGGTGGATTTTTTTTTAATGCGGTTGAAAAGCAAGACAATTCCGTTGTAGCGCGGTATACCGCAACAACCCACTTTGAGAGTATGGTAAGTTAGAGCGAGAATGGCAGTGTGCCTAAGTGAGTGACAGAGAGCAGCGAATGAGTGCCGCTGTGGGGGAAAAGAGAGAGGAAAAAGAGTTGATGTAAAGTGAGTTAAAAGTCAAAAATAAAGCATCCATGTGTTAAATGCATAAATAAGTAACATTCAGTACCGGTCAAACGTGGGAAAACTTTTGACCAGCACTGTAAGTAACGACAACAGTCAACCTCAGCATCCACCATTAGAGATGGCCGATGCCACATTTCCTTCTCGATATCGCTTCCGATACCTGGACTTGGTTATAGTACCAATCCAATACCAGTTTTTAAAAAACACATATGTTTTACTTTATTATAACAGCTGTGTACTACTATCCTTGTATGGAGGGGTTATGGTTGCTGTCTTTTAGGGGTAAATAATCGATTCTTAGACGCATCGCGATTCTCTCTAGAACGATTCAATGCTCGATTCTGATAAGTTAATAATCGATAATTAAAAACAAATAATAATAATCTTTTTCTTTTTTTTAAATGTGTTGATTTTATTTCAAAGTTACTGTCTCCAGACAAAAAAAACAGAGTGACTGAAAGAGGACGAGAAACAAACTCCTAGTTTAGGCAAGAGTGCAGAAAAAAACCCAAAAATGGCCAAAAGGAAGAAAATAGAAATGTTTGTATATATGCACATAATCTAATAAGGCAAACACATATAGGCTGTTCCTCTACTTTCCTACCGTAATACACGGTAGGAAATATATATATATTGGGTATATATATAAATACCCAACACGATCAGAATGTTATGTGTCATGGAACATCGCGCTCCCCAACTTGCAAAAGGTCGGATTTGCTCCATTTTTTGATGATAAGTTTTGTTTAGAAAACCTTGAATCCATGTAAGACACAATCAGGGCTGGGCGATATATCGATATATAAAATATATTGTTATATTGTTAAATGTATATGAAACCATATCATATAGACCATATTGCATATGTCAATATAGTTAAAATTTACACAGTGATCCTTGCTCTGAGCAAGCTGATGACCCAGCTCTCTGCACTGCCCCCCCGCCACCGCCCCGCCTCTTTTATGCACAGAGGGGGAGGGAAGGAACAAACACAGAAGCAACAACGTCTGCGGAGCGTGGGGAGGACGAACTGGTTAGTAAAAGTAAAAGCAGTGGCTCAGTAATTTGGAGAGGGTTCGGATTCAAAGTATCAGATGAGCAACAAAATCCCGTTATATGTAGGGAGTGCCTTAAACAAGTTACAGCCAGAGGTGGAAGCACTACAAATCTTTTCACCACCTAATGCAGTGGCACAAACTGCAATATGAAGAGTGTGTGAAACTGCGTGCTGCAGGAGCCCCAGCCACAAGCCATTGACATCCCCAAAAAGCTCCATCCCAAGACAGAGCCCACTGCACTTCATTTTCCCGCAGTGTGCCTTATGAAAAGAAAAGTGACAAGCGGTTGTACTATAATTAAAGCGCGGTGTCCTATCACATTGCTAAAGATATGGTCCCTGTTGCAACTGTGGACCAAGCCGGATTAAAAAAGCTACTGAAAACGATGGACCCGTGATATGAGCTTCCCAAGAAGCCCTGCCACAAATGTAGGCTGAAGTCAGGCCGAGCCTTGCTGACCGGCTCGCTGACGTCACCCATTTGTGTTGACCAGCGATATGGTGGTCGAGCAGGACGTGTGAGCCTTACATGAGCCGGGCTGCTCACTTCATTCAAGACTGGGAGATGAGAACCGCATGTCTCAAGCTAATATTTCAAAAAAGAATTCTTAAACTGAGCAATTTATTTAGTCCTTTCTTTATATATAAATGCTGCCCTTACTAGGGTTTGTCATATTTTATTCTTTTGTATGTTCAGTGGATTAGTGAGAAAGGAGAAGCAAATCTGTAATTTGATTTAATAAGCCATTTATAGTTGTCAAACTAAAACAAGGTTGATGTTGTACTTTTCTCATATAAATATAGTTATTTCAGAATAAGATTAACCTATTTTATAGTCTAATTTTATTAAAGATATTATTTTAAATGTGCTCCTTACAGAGCTTTGATTTCATAAAAAGGTCCTCCTGTTGTTATACAGTATTTATGTTAATATTTTATTGTTATTTGAACAGCTGAGCATTTAACCAAGAACCAGGTGAACAAACCTGTTTATTATTTATTCATTTGATTTTGCAACTGTCCACTGAAATAGCCAGTTTCAATAAAACTATGTGGGACATGACATATTTGGCTTTGACTTTGACTGAACATTTTGTGGTAAAAATATTGGGATATACATCGTCAGCCTTAATATATCGGGGTATGACTTTTGGTCCGTATTGCCCAGCCCTAGACACAATGTCTTCAGACACAATCCATGTCATCAGAATCCCTGAACCCATGTCAAGGTGCACACGTGCAAGCAGGTTTTTTTGAGGTGATGGCGGTGACGATATCAGACCCGCTGTAGGTGTCATATGATCACGGTAACCGTCCCAGCCCTACTCTGAATTTGGTATTTTTTGGTAAGTCCACAACGCCACCAACAGCATCACGCCTCCATTTGCAAGGAATTCATACCTGTAAATCATAACCACCCTCCTCAAACTTACCAACACAACTACATGAACCAAAATGGAGAGACAGATGTATAAAAAATGAAATGAAACTGAAATGCCCTGTCATCACTCCGCACAGGTGCATTCCTACAGATAAACAAATGCTCATGTTGTGTCCCAGATAAACACTGGGCGCTGTCAGCTCCGTTGCCCCTCTCTGTGGAGTTTGTGGTCGCAGGTGCTCCCATTAACATGCCGCCTTGCTGCCAAAACCCAGCAGTTAGTGAGCGGACGCAGCACCATCAACACCCTGCTGTACACTCTCACAGGCCTGCTCTGTGACGGGGGTTTCCATTATGTTTTTTATTTTTTCTAATGACGTATGTGTCTTGTCTCTCCCTCTTCTTCAGGAGAAGCACTGTCAACAGAAATACAACGTGTCATGCATCATGATTCTTCCACAGTACCAGCGCAGGGGCTACGGACGCTTTCTCATCGACTTCAGTAAGGGCTTCAGCCATAAACAACACAAATCACTGTGAAAGTATCTGATGCTTCTTTTGATCGACGAATACATTAGAAAAATCCTGTGGTGTACAACGTTTGAGTCTCAAGATGTCTTTTTGTTGCTCCCTCCCTGCAGGCTACTTATTGTCCAAATGCGAGGGCCAGCCAGGCTCTCCGAGAAGCCTCTGTCGGACCTAGGCCGACTGTCCTACATGGCCTACTGGCGCAGCGTGGTGCTGGAGTGTCTCCACGAGGGTCCGCGATCGGCAGATCACCATACGACAGCTTAGCAAGCTGACTGGCATCTGCCCGCAGGACATCACCACCACGCTGCACAGCCTCAACATGCTAGAGCAGCGAGGAGACAGGTCAGATTCACATTATATCTGGGGGGTCTGGGGGTAGTCAGCCCGGAAAATTAACACTTCATATCCTGTTTCTTGTCAATATAATTCAAATTGTAATTGATATTGAATCTAGTTTAATTATTCTCCTTTATTGTTCAAAACTTGCATATTCAAAACATCACACGTTATAGGATGTTTTTTTTTTTAGTAAATCATGTGCAGCTTGTTAACCTTTTTAAAGCCATAAGTTCCACAGTTTAAATCACATAAAATAAGCCTGCCAGAGTAGTGGTCAGTGCAGAGCAGCAGTATTTAGCTAGCCAGTGGGATTATTCTTTCCTCACTAAGTGTTGTCCCCACAAACGTATACTCAGCTAAACATTCTCCTAATCCAGCTCCAAGGAACAGCTCATGTGTTTTTGGCATTTTAATCAGGTTTAAGTGTAAATTGTTGCATTGCTATGCAATATCACACAAAGCTTAGTTTAAGAGCTACATGGCATCTTGCACAAGCAAATCAGTTTGCTATATACAACAACCCTATCAGATGTTGCAGTACTAAATAGCAGAGATAAAGTCAACCACATTAGCTAACTTTCAAGACATGGAAGCACGTTTTCCTCCCATCCCCAAATGCTTTGTGGAGTAGCCAGACCCTCCTCCTCGCGCTTTGGCAGAGGGTCTGGCAAAGCGAGACTGTGTTACAGGTGATACAGTACTAGGCTGGGCAATATATCAGTTTGTATTGATATTGCGATATGAGACTAGATATTGTCTTAGAATTTTGATATATCATAATATCGAAATATGATAAAGTGTTGTCTTTACCTGGTTTTACAGGCTGCATTACAGTAAAGTGATGTCATTTCCTGAACTCACCAGACTGTTCTAGCTCTTCTATTATCTACCTTTACCCACCAAGTCATTAAATCATTTTGGAGAATATTTATCAAACATCTCATTGTGTAAATAACATTTTGTTAGCACCAATAATCAACCCTACAGTATCGTCGCAATATTGACATCGATTTCCAGGGTAATGGGTTGCCGGATTACTGGAAAACCTTCGGGCCAGATTTTCATGGAACTTGTTGGAAGGTTGTGTAGCATGGGCCAAGGAAGCACCCATCGGACATAGGGCATTTAACTTTGGTTTAAAACACAAAACATTGACAAGCTTTCTAATGTAAGTAGAATTGTAAATGTGCTGCAAAAGTCCAAAGTTATCACATGTCACTAGGGCTACAACTAACAATTATTTTAATTGTCAATTAATCTGCAGATTATTCTCTCGATTAATCAAGTAGTTGTTTGGTCTAGAAATCCTCAAATGTCTTTTCTCCATAGGTCAAATATATTCAGCTAACTGTCACAGAGGAGCAAAAAAAGGAAACAAGAAAATATTCCATTTGAGAAACAGGAATCAAGGAACCTTTTTTTTTTTTTTTCATAAAAAGTTTACTCCAAACCGTTTAATCAATCCAAAATAGTTGAACAAAAATTAATAGTTGACAGCTAATAGATTTAATTGGTTAATATATGCAGCTCTACACGTAGCCATACACGTATGCACTCAACAAGCTAACATTAACACATTGGTTTAGAGCCACACATAGATGCTACATTCTTCTCATTTCTGCTTACATGTAGAAAAACATGCATACAGAGTTCTAATGCTCCTTTTGGTTTCTGCTGTGGTTTTGTCAGGCTCGTCCTGGTGCGGAGGGAGAAGTTGGTGTCTAACCACATGGCTCGTCTCAACGCCCCCGGCCACGGTCAGCTGGATGTCGACCCCGAGTGTCTACCGCTGGACTCCCGTCATTGTAACCAA